>NC_080386.1:64068725-64083725 GCF_014773155.1 Arachis stenosperma
TGATAGATGTCAACAGAGGTGAATTAGTCCTACAATTGAGTGGGGATTACCTTGTGTTTAAAGCACATGGCCATCCCTCTGTGACAAAAGAGAGTAAGCATGAGAGCTTCTCTCAGTTCAGAGTCAAGAAGAACCCACACAGTCAAACTCTAAGTTTGGTGTTGTGAGGCCACACCAAACTCTAAGTTTGGTGTCAAGATCCCATATCCAAACTCTAAGTTTTGGTGTTGGGACTACACTAACATTGACCTGATCACCTTGTGGCTCCATGAGAGCCACTGTCAAGCTATTGACATAAAGAAGCGCTTGTTGGGAGGCAACCCAATTTTATTTATCTAATTTTATTTTATTTTGTTTTCTTTGTTATTTGTGTTTAATTAGGTACATGATCATGAGTCACGAAAAAAAATCAAAAAATTAAAAACAGAGTCAAAAACAAAGAAAAATTTTTCACCCTGGAGGTAGCGCAGACTGGCGTTCAACGCCAGTAAGATGCATCTGTCTGGCGTTCAACGCCAGAACAGAGCACCATTCTGGCGTTGACGCCAAAACAGCAACAACCTGGCGTTAAACGCCAGGATGGTGCACGAAGAGGACAAGCTGCGCTGAACGCCAGGAACAAGCATGAAACTGGCGTTCAACGCCAGAAACATCATTACATGGGCGTTGAACGCCCAGAACATGCACCAATGGGCGTTTAAACGCCAGAATGATGCATGAAGGCATTTTACATGCCTATATGGTGAAGGAATGGTATTTGTTTTCACCTCAGGATCTGTGGACCCCACAGGATCCCCACTTCAGGATCTGTGGACCCCCAGGATCCCCATATACATATTCCCACCTTACCTCCTATCCTAATTTTGTGAATGTGATTACTCTTCCCCATGTCACACTTCCCAACATCTTCTTCATCAATCACCTCAATTCCTCTTCCCAATTACCCCATTCACCATTCACATCACCTCCTCTTCCCCATAACCCCACCTACCTCCATAAAATTCAAATTCAATTTCCACCCATTCCCACCCAAAATGGCCGAACACTAACCCTCCCTCTCTCCCTATAAATACCCTCCCATTCTTCTTCATTTTCACACAACACTAACCCCTTCTTCTCCCACATAGCCGAACCTACTTCTCCCCCTCTCTACCATATTCTCTTCTTCTTCTTCTACTCTTCTTTTCTTTCTTGCTCGGGGACGAGCAAATACTAAGTTTGGTGTGGTAAAAGCATAAGCTTTTTTGTTTTTCCATTACCAATGTCACCTAAGGCCGGAGTTTCTTCAAGAAAAGGGAAAGCAAAAGCTTCCACCTCCGAGTCATGGGAGATGGAAAGATTCATCTCCAAGAGCCATCAAGACCACTTTTATGAAGTTGTGGCAAAGAAGAAAGTGATCCATGAGGTCCCTTTCAAACTCAAGAAAAATGAGTATCCGGAAATCCGACATGAAGTTCAAAGAAGAGGTTGGGAAGTCCTAGCCAACCCCCATACAACAATTGGAATTTTAATGGTTCAAGAGTTCTATGCCAATGCATGGATCACTAGGAACCATGACCAAGGTATGAACCCAAGTCCAAAGAATTATCTCACAATGGTTAGGGGGAAATACTTGGATTTTAGTCCGGAGAATGTGAGGTTGGCGTTTCATTTACCTATGATGCAAGGTGATGAACACCCCTACACTAGAAGGGTCAACTTTGATCAAAGGTTGGACCAAGTCCTTAGGGACATTTGTGTGGAAGGCGCCCAATGGAGAATAGACTCCAAAGGCAAGTGATGAGCGGATAATTTGTATGCTTTTTGGCATTGTTTTTAGTATCTTTTAGTTAGTTTTTAGTTTATTTTTATTAGTTTTTAATTAAAATTCACTTTTCTGGACTTTACTATGAGTTTGTGTGTTTTTCTGTGATCTCAGGTATTTTCTGACTGAAATTGAGGGTCCTGAGCAAAAATCTGATCCAGAGACTGAAAAGGACTGCAGATGCTGTTGGATTCTGACCTCCTTGCACTCGAAGTGGATTTTCTGGAGCTACAGAAGCCCAATTGGCGCGCTCTCAACGGCATTGGAAAGTAGACATTCTGGGCTTTCCAGCAATATATAATAGTCCATACTTTGTCCAAGATTTGATGGCCCAAACCCGCGTAGCAATCCGGCCTCAGAAATTCCAGCGTTAAACGCCGGAACTGGAATAAAAGTTGGAGTTAAACGCCCAAACTGGCATGAGAACTGGCGTTTAACTCCAGAAAAGGTCTCTACAACGAATTTCCTTCATTGCTCAGCCCAAGCACACCAAGGGCCAGGAGTGGATTTTTCTGTCATTTACTCATTTCTGAAACCTTAGGATACTAGTTTACTACTTATAGGACCTTTTTACATTGTAATCAGTACCTTATGACCTCATAACATTTTGTACACGTTCCTTCCACATATGAGCCTCTAAACCCCATGGTTGGGGTGAGGAGCTCTGCTGTGTCTTGATGGATTAATGCAATTACTACTGTTTCTTATTCAATCATGCTTGCTTTCCATTCTAAGATAACACTTGTTCTTAATCCGGATGAATGTGATGATCCGTGACAATCATCATCATTCTCAACCATGAACACGTGCCTGACGACCACCTCTGTTCTATCTTAGATTGAGTATTTATCTCTTGGGTTTCTTTAAATCGGAATCTTCGTGGTATAGGCAGGACCTGATGGCAGCATTCAAGAGAATCCGGAAGGTCTAAACCTTGTCTGTGGTATTCTGAGTAGGATTCAATGATTGAATGACTGTGACGTGCTTCAAAACCTGTAACCTACTGGGCGTTAGTGACAGACGCAAAAGAGTGATTCTATTCCGGTAGGGGAGGGAACCAAACCGGTGATTGGGCAGCACTGTGACAGAGTGTGTGCATTAGCTTTCACTGCGCGGATGGAGGTAGCTGCTGACAACAGTGAGACCCTACACGAGCTTGCCATGGAAGAGACATGCGTGTTTGATGAAGAAGACAGTAGGAAAGCAGAGATTCGGAAGATGGAGCATCTCCAAACCCTCAACCCATTCTCCATTACTGCAGTACAAGTAACCGTTACATGTTCTTTGCTTCTTACAATCAATCCTGATAATTCTGATATCCTGACTAAGATTTACAAGATAACCATAGCTTGCTTCAAGCCGACAATCTCCGTGGATCGACCCTTGCTCACGCAAGGTATTACTTGGACGACCCAGTGCACTTGCTGGTAAGTTGTGCGGGATTGCAAAAGTGTTATTGCAATTTCGTGCACCAAGTTTTGGCGCCGTTGCCGGGATTGTTCGAGTTTGGACAACTGACGGTTTATTTTGTTGCTTAGATTAGGACTGTTTTATTTTTGTTGGTTTAGAGTCTTTTAGTTGAGTCTAGTTTTCATATTCTAAGTTTGGTGTCAATTGCATGCTTTTGTTTTTCTTTTAAATTTTCGTTTTGCATGTTCTTAGTCCCATTTTGATTCATAAAATTCTAAGTTTGGTGTCCTCTTTGTGTTTTTTCTCTTAAAACTTTCGAAAAATTTAGTGTTTGATTCTCTAAAAATTTTAAGTTTGTGTCTTTTGTGTTTTTCCTCTTTCCTCTTTTTAAAAATCAATCTCTTTCATAAAAATTTTTCAATCATATCTTCTTAATTGCTGTTTTCAAAATCTTTTTTTTACTAATTGATTCAGTTCTCAATTTGCTTTGATCTTATTTTATTTTTAAATTTTCGAATTTTATTTTATTTTCCTCTTATTTTATTTTATTATATTTGATTTTTTCGGTTATTTCAAAAAAAAATAAAAAATAAAAAAATAAAAAAAATAAAATAAACAAAATTTATCTCTTTGCAATCATTCTCATTTCCTTTTGTCCATTATGGACTTAAGTGGAATTAATCATCCAAGGACTCTGGGTCTTATGCTAACCCCATTACAGCTGCATATGGGAGTAGCATCTGTATACCTCCCATCAAAGCAAGCAGCTTTGAGCTAAATCCTCAACTCATTATCATAGTGCACAAAATTGCCAGTATTCCGGTCTTCCACAGGAAGAACCTACTGAGTTTCTGGCACAGTTCTTACAAATTGCTGACACAGTACATGATAAAGAGGTAGATCAGGATGTCTATAGACTATTACTGTTTCCATTTGCTGTAAAAGATCAAGCTAAAAGGTGGTTAAATAACCACCTACAGCAAGCATAAGACATGGAAACAGTTATCAGACAAATTCCTGAATCATTTCTACCCTCCAAAAAGGATGACACAGCTAAGGCTGGACCATCCAAGGCTTTAAACAAGAGGATAATGAATCCCTTTATAATGCCTGGGGAGGTATAGAGGTATGCTAAGAAAATCCCTCTGAAATGTTTTCAAGTGGGTACAGCTAGACATTTTCTACTATGGGCTTACAGAAAAAGCTCAGATGTCTTTACCACTCAGCTGGTGGATCTATACACATGAGGAAGACATTGAAGAGCTCAAGAGCTTATAGAAACTGTTGCTAGGAACCAATATCTATACTCTAGCAATGAGTTCTCTCCAAAGAGGAAGTCATGACAGTAGTCACTGACTCTAATCCTCAAGAACAGGTAATGGAGCTTAATCAACAACTACTCCTGATGACAGAACAGTTAGCAGAATTAAAGAGATGCTCAATGAAACTAAAGTGCTAATAAAAGCATAGAACTACAGTTGAGTCAAGCAAAACAGCAAATATCTAAACAGATAACAGAAGAGTGTCAAGCAGTTCAACTGAGGAGTGGAAAGACCTTGATAACACTGTTCAAAAGAGCAAAAAGCCAAATAAGGAACAAATGACAGAGGACAACCAAACCACTGTTCAAAATCCCTCTGAGACAGTAAGAGCCCAGAGAGGAATATTGGCGTTCAAACGCCAGAAAGGGAAGGAAAGTTGGCGTTAACGCCCATTCCTTGCCCAGTTCTGGCGTTCAAAACGCCAGAAAGGGAAGGAAAGCTGGCGTTAAACGCCCATTCCTTGCCCAGTTCTGGCGTTCAAACGCCAGAAAAGGAAGGGAAGTTGGCGTTTAACGCCCAAACTTCACCCATTCCTGGCGTTCAAACGCCAAGGGAGGATCAGACACCTGAGAGTGCTGACAGTAATCCCTCTAACAAGGCTTCTTCAACCCTTCTGTAAGGAATAACCTGCAGCATCTAAGGTTGAAGAATATCAAGCCAAGATGCCTTATCCTCAGAAACTCCGCAAAGCGGAACAGGATAAACAATTTGCCCGCTTTGCAGACTATTTAAGGACTCTTGAAATAAAGATTCCTTTTGCAGAGGCACTTGAGCAAATACCTTCTTATGCTAAGTTTATGAAAGAGATCTTAAGTCATAAGAAGGATTGGAGAGAAACTGAAAAGTGTTTCTCACTGAAGAATGCAGTGCAGTCATTCTAAAAAGCTTACCAGAAAAGCTTCAAGATCCTGGAAGCTTTCTGATACCATGCACATTGGAAGGCACTTATACCAAGGTAGCCTTATGTGATCTTGGAGCAAGTATCAATTTAATACCTGCATCCACTATCAGAAAGCTTGGGTTTGATTGGAGAGGTCAAACCAACCAGGATATGCCTCCAACTTGCTGATGGCTCCATTAAACACCCATCAGGCATAATAGAGGACATGATTGTCAAGGTTGGGCCATTTGCCTTTCCAACTGACTTTGTGGTGCTGGAAATGGGGAGCAAAAGTGCAACTCTCATTCTAGGAAGACCTTTCCTAGCAACTGGACGAACTCTCATTGATGTACAAAAGGGGAAGTAACCTTGAGTCAATGAGATGAGTTCAAGTTGAATGCTGTAAAAGCTATGCAGCATCCAGACACACCAGAGGACTGCATGGACGCTGACATTATTGACTCTCTGGTAGAAGAGATCAATATGGCTGAAAGCCTAGAATCAGAGCTTGAGGACATCTTCAAAGATGCTCAAGCTGATCAGGAAGAGCCAGAGGAGGCAAAGAATTTTCGAAAATTCCTCAGGAGGAGGATAAGCCTCCTAAGCCTGAACTCAAACCACTACCATCATCCCTGAAATATGCATTTCTGGGAGAGGGTGACACTTTTCCAGTGATTATAAGCTCTGCCTTAAATTCACAGGAAGAGGAAGCACTGATTCAAGTGCTAAGGACACACAAGACAGCTCTTGGGTGGTCCTAAGTGATCTCAAGGGCATTAGCCCAGCCAGATGCATGCACAAGATCCTATTGGAGGATAATGCCAAACCAGTGGTTCAACCACAGAGAGGCTAAATCCTGCCATGAAGGAGGTGTGCAGAAGAGGTCACTAAATTACTGGAGGCTGGGATTATTATCCTATTTCTGATAGCCCCTGGGTGAGCCCTGTCCAAGTTGTTCCCAAAAGGGAGGCATGACAGTGGTTCATAATGAAAAAAATGAACTGGTTCCTACAAGAACAGTCACAGGGTGGCGCATGTGTATTGACTACAGAAGACTCAATACAGCCACCAGAAAGGATCATTTTCCTTTACCATTCATAGACCAAATGCTAGAAAGACTAGCTGGCCATGACTATTACTGCTTTTTGGATGGCTACTCAGGCTACAACCAAATTGCAGTAGATCCTCAAGACCAAGAGAAAACAGCATTCACATGCCCTTCTGGCGTGTTTGCCTATAGGAGAATGCCTTTTGGTCTGTGCAATGCACCTGCAACCTTTCAGAGGTGCATGCTCTCTATCTTCTCAGATATGGTAGAGAAATTTCTGGAAGTCTTCATGGATGACTTTTCAGTATATGGAGACTCATTTAGCTCCTGTCTTAACCACCTATCACTTGTCCTGAAAAGATGCCAAAAGACTAACCTGGTTTTAAACTGGGAGAAATGTCACTTTATGGTGACTGAAGGAATTGTCCTTGGGCACAAAATTTCAAGCAGGGGGATAGAGGTGGATAAGGCAAAGGTAGAGGTAATTGAAAAATTACCACCACCTGCCAATGTTAAGGCAATCAGAAGCTTTCTGGGGCATGCAGGATTCTACAGAAGGTTTATCAAGGATTTTTCGAAAATTGCAAAACCTTTAAGTAACCTGCTAGCTGCGGACACGCCATTTGTGTTTGACACACAGTGTTTGCAGGCATTTGAGACCCTGAAAGCTAAGCTGGTCACAGCACCAGTCATCTCTGCACCAGATTGGGCATTACCATTTGAATTAATGTGTGATTCCAGTGATCATGCCATTGGTGCAGTGTTGGGACAGAGGCATAACAAACTTCTGCATGTCATTTATTATGCTAGCCGTGTTCTAAATGATGCACAGAAGAATTACACAACCACAGAAAAAGAGTTGCTTGCAGTGGTCTATGCCATTGACAAGTTTAGATCCTACTTAGTGGGATCAAAGGTGATTGTGTACACTGACCATGCTGCTCTTAAATACTTACTCACAAAGCAGGATTCAAACCCAGGCTTATCAGATGGGTGTTGCTTCTGCAAGAGTTTGATATAGAAATAAGAGACAGAAAAGGGACAGAGAACCAAGTAGCTGATCATCTGTCCAGAATAGAGCCAGTAGCTGGGGCGTCCCTCCCTTCTACTGAGATCTCTGAGACCTTCCCAGATGAGCAACTCTTTGCCATTCAGGAAGCTCCATGGTTTGCAGATATTGCAAACTATAAAGCTGTGAGGTTCATACCCAAAGAGTACAGTTATGTGCAGAGAAAGAAATTAATTTCAGATGCCAAGTACTACCTTTGGGATGAACCATATCTCTTTAAGAGATGTGCTGACGGAGTAATCCGCAGGTGTGTACCCAGAGAGGAAGCACGAAGGATCCTATGGCACTGCCATGGATCACAGTATGGAGGACATTTTGGAAGTGAGCGAACAGCCACTAAAGTTCTCCAGTGCGGCTTCTACTGGCCTACTCTCTATAAAGATTCCCGAGAGTTTGTGCGTAACTGTGACAGTTGCCAAAGAGCTGGTAACCTGCCTCACGGATACGCCATGCCTCAACAAGGGATATTAGAGATAGAATTGTTTGATGTATGGGGAATTGACTTCATGGGGCCATTCCCACCATCATACTCAAACACCTACATTCTGGTGGCAGTGGACTATGTATCTAAATGGGTAGAAGCAATTGCTACACCCACTAATGATACCAAGACTGTGCTGAAATTCCTCCAGAAAAACATTTTCAGCAGGTTTAGCGTCCCCAGAGTGCTAATCAGTGATGGGGGCACTCATTTCTGCAATAAACAGCTATACTCTGCTATGGTTAGATATGGAATCAGCCATAAAGTGGCAACTCCGTATCATCCACAGACAAATGGCAAGCTGAAGTCTCTAACAGAGAGCTAAAAAGAATCCTGGAACGGACTGTAATGGCCCGAAGAAAGGATTGGGCAAAGAGCTTGGATGATGCTCTGTGGGCATACAGAACAGCATTCAAGACTCCTATAGGAACCTCTCCATACCAATTGGTGTATGGGAAGGCCTGTCATTTGCCAGTGGAACTGGAACATAAAGCCTACTGGGCAACCAGATTCCTAAACATGGATGCACAGTTAGCTGGTAAAAAAAGATTGCTCCAGTTAAATGAGCTAGAGGAGTTCAGACTCAGTGCCTTTGAAAATGCTAAGATCTATAAGGAAAAGGCAAAGAAGTGGCATGACAAGAGATTGTCAACCAGAGTCTTTGAGCCAGGACAAAAAGTTCTGCTCTTCAACTCTAGGCTCAGACTGTTTCCAGGAAAACTCAAACCCCGTTGGAGGGGTCCATATGTGATTACAGGAGTGTCACCATATGGATATGTTGAGCTTCAGGATATTGATTCTGACAAGAAGTTCATTGTTAATGGACAGAGAATCAAGCATTATCTTGAAGGAAATTTTGAGCAGGAGTGCTCAAAACTGAGGCTTGAGTGATTCTCAGCAGAAGTCCAGCTAAAGACAGTAAAGAAGCGCTTACTGGGAGGCAACCCAGTCATTAGGAAGGTATATGATTAGTTCTTACAGAGGCAAGTATCAAAAATGAAGGAATTCACAGAGTTACAGAAGGATTCAGCTCAAAAGCAGAGAAATGAGCTTACTGGCGAAAAAAACGCCAGTAAAGGGCATTTTGGGCGTTAAACGCCAGAATGGGTACCATTCTGGGCGTTTAACGCCAGGAATGGTGCCATTTTGGGCGTTAAACGCCAGAATGGGCACCATTCTGGGCGTTTAACGCCAGGTGTGCAGCATCACTGGGCGTTCAGAAAAACGCCCAGTGAGGAAGGTTTTCTGGCGTTTAACGCCAGCCAGGGTACCTGGCTGGGCGTTAAACGCCCAAAAAGGGTGCCAAGTGGGCGTTAAACGCCAGAATGGGTACCATTCTGGGCGTTTAACGCCAGAAAGGTGGGGGGACCACAATTTTGTTTTCAAATCAGATTTTTTCAAACTTTCCTTTTCTCACCCATACTTTTCTACAAAATCACACTTCAATCATTCATCATTCACTTTCAAATCTTCAAAAAATCAAAAACCATTCTTCAAATCTATTTCAAAATAATCTCAAATCTTCTTCAAAAACTCACCCTTTTCTCAAATATTTTCATATCTTTTCAAATTTCCTTTCAAATCTCTCTTTTGTTTTCGAAATTCTCCTCCCCCCACTCTATAAATGAACGTTCCTCACCCCTCCTTCCTCACACCATTCGAATTTTCTCCCCCTCTCTCTCTCTATTATCTTCTTTCTTTTCTTTTTGCTTGAGGACAAGCAAAACCTCTAAGTTTGGTGTGCTTTTCCGTGATCACTAAGCCAAGATTCATCAATATCATGGCTCCCAAGGGAAAACAAACCAACTCAAGAGGAAAGAAAGAGACTAATCCAAAGAATCTTTGGAATGAAGAGAAGTTCTTAACCAAAGAACATGAAGACCATTATCACAAAATAATGGGTCTGAGGTCAGTGATCCCGGAAGTTAAATTTGATCTGAAAGAAGATGAATATCCGGAGATCCAAGAGCAAATTCGAAACAGAGGTTGGGAAGTTCTGACCAATCCTGAGACAAAGGTTGGAAGGAACATGGTTCAGGAATTCTATTCAAATCTGTGGCTAACAGATAAGCAAAGAATGACTGGAACCGCTTACCATACCCACAGAACCATGGTCAGAGGGAAAGTTATATACTTCCATCTGGACAAAATAAGAGAAATCTTCAAGTTACCTCAACTGCAAGATGATCCTGATTTCTTTAATAGGAGGATGGTGAGAGTAGATAAGGGGTTGGATCAAGTTCTAGAGGACATATGTCTCCCTGGAACTAAGTGGATAACCAATTCTAAGGGTGTCCCAAACCAACTCAAGAGGGGAGACCTCAAACCAATTGCAAGAGGTTGGCTAGACTTTATTGGGCGTTCCATATTGCCCACTAGCAACCGTTCTGAGGTCACCATCAAGAGAGCAGTGATGATTCACTGCATTATGCTTGGAAAAGCAGTGGAGGTGCATCATGTGATTGCTTGTGAAATCTACACAATTGCAAATAAGAATTCCACTGAAGCCAAATTGGCCTACCCAAGCTTGATCTCCTTGCTCTGTAAAGAGGCTGGGGTAAAGATGGGAGTAGATGAGTTCATACCCATTGAACATCCAATCACCAAGAAGTCAATGGAAGGACAAGTGCAAGATAACTCTATCAAGAGGAGGGCGCGTGAGTTCCTCCCTGAATTCCCTGAAATTGGCTACTGGGCCAGCCTAGAAGCATCCATCAACAAGCTGCAAGAGACTATGGAGCAACTGAAGGAAGAACAGCAGAATCAGAACTGCATGATCTGCAAATTGCTGAAGGAACAAGAGAAGCAGGGGCGTGAAATCAAAGAACTGAAGCGCCAAAAGCTCTCCTCTCAAGCTGAGAGAGCATCCACTTCTCAAAATCAAGGTTGTTGAGTCCTAACTCTGTGAAACCTCTATCATTAGGAGCCTCTGTTTTTCGTTTTTTTTATTATTTTTTCCTTTATTTTTAGTCTCATCTTATATCTATATTTGAGTCTTGTTCTTAATTAATAAAATTAATAAAGTTTATGCCTTAAAGCTATGAATGTCCTATGAATCCATCACCTCTCTTAAAAGAAAAAATGCTTTAATCACAAAAGAACAAGAAGTACAGGGTTTCGAAATTTATCTCTGAAACTAGTTGAATTAGCTTGATGTGGTGACAATACTTTTTGTTTTCTGAATGAATGCTTAAACAGTGCATATGTCTTTTGAATTTGTTGTTTTAAGAATGTTAAAATTGTTGGCTCTTGAAAGAATGAGGAGAAAGAGAACTGTTATTGAGGATCTGAAAAATCACCAAATTGATTCTTGAAGCAAGAAAAGCAGTGAAAAAAAAAATTTCGAAAAAAAAAAGAAGAAAGAAAAAAAAAAAAGAGAGAGAAGGAAATAAAGTTGTGATCCAAGGCATTAAGAGTGTGCTTAAGAACCCTGGACACCTCTAATTGGGGACTTTAGCAAAGCTGAGTCACAATCTAAGAAGGTTCACCCAATTATGTGTCTGTGGCATGTATGTATCCGGTGGTAATACTGGAAGACAGAGTGCTTCGGGCCACAGCCAAGACTCATACACTAGCTATGTTCAAGAATCAATATACTTAACTAGGAGAATCAATAACACTATCTGAGTTCTAAGTTCTTATAGATGCCAATCATTCTGAACTTCAAAGGATAGAGTGAGATGCCAAAACTGTTCGGAGGCAAAAAGCTACTAGTCCCGCTCATCTAATTGGAACTATGTTTCTTTGATATTTTGGAGTCTATAGTATATTCTCTTCTTTTATCCTATTTTGATTTTCAGTTGCTTGGGGACAAGCAACAATTTAAGCTTGGTGTTGTGATGAGCGGATAATTTGTATGCTTTTTGGCATTGTTTTTAGTATGTTTTTAGTATCTTTTAGTTAGTTTTTAGTTTATTTTTATTATTTTTTAATTAAAATTCACTTTTCTGGACTTTACTATGAGTTTGTGTGTTTTTCTGTGATCTCAGGTATTTTCTGACTGAAATTGAGGGTCCTGAGCAAAAATCTGATCCAGAGACTGAAAAGGACTGCAGATGCTGTTGGATTCTGACCTCCTTGCACTCGAAGTGGATTTTCTGGAGCTACAGAAGCCCAATTGGCGCGCTCTCAACGGCATTGGAAAGTAGACATTCTGGGCTTTCCAGTAATATATAATAGTCCATACTTTGTCCAAGATTTGATGGCCCAAACCCGCGTAGCAATCCGGCCTCAGAAATTCCAGCGTTAAACGCCGGAACTGGAATAAAAGTTGGAGTTAAACGCCCAAACTGGCATGAGAACTGGCGTTTAACTCCAGAAAAGGTCTCTACACGAATTTCCTTCATTGCTCAGCCCAAGCACACACCAGGTGGGCCAGGAAGTGGATTTTTCTGTCATTTACTCATTTCTGTAAACCTTAGGATACTAGTTTACTACTTATAGGACCTTTTTACATTGTAATCAGTACCTTATGACCTCATAACATTTTGTACACGTTCCTTCCACAGTATGAGCCTCTAAACCCCATGGTTGGGGGTGAGGAGCTCTGCTGTGTCTTGATGGATTAATGCAATTACTACTGTTTCTTATTCAATCATGCTTGCTTCCATTCTAAGATAACACTTGTTCTTAATCCGGATGAATGTGATGATCCATGACAATCATCATCATTCTCAACCATGAACACGTGCCTGACAACCACCTCTGTTCTATCTTAGATTGAGTAGTTATCTCTTGGGTTCTTTAATCGGAATCTTCGTGGTATAGGCAGGACCTGATGGCAGCATTCAAGAGAATCCGGAAGGTCTAAACCTTGTCTGTGGTATTCTGAGTAGGATTCAATGATTGAATGACTGTGACGTGCTTCAAACCTGTAACCTACTGGGCGTTAGTGACAGACGCAAAAGAGTGATTCTATTCCGGTAGGGGAGGGAACCAAACCGGTGATTGGCAGCACTGTGACAGAGCGTGTGCATTAGCTTTCACTGCGCGGATGGGAGGTAGCTGCTGACAACAGTGAGACCCTACACGAGCTTGCCATGGAAGGAGACATGCGTGTTTGATGAAGAAGACAGTAGGAAAGCAGAGATTCGGAAGATGGAGCATCTCCAAACCTCAACCCATTCTCCATTACTGCAGTACAAGTAACCGTTACATGTTCTTTTGCTTCTTACAATCAATCCTGATAATTTCTGATATCCTGACTAAGATTTACAAGATAACCATAGCTTGCTTCAAGCCGACAATCTCCGTGGGATCGACCCTTGCTCACGCAAGGTATTACTTGGACGACCCAGTGCACTTGCTGGTAAGTTGTGCGGGATTGCAAAAGTGTTATTGCAATTTCGTGCACCAGCAAGCCAGTCCAACTAAGAAGACTGGACCTCAAGCCTGTAGCTAGAGGATGGTTGGAGTTCATCCAAAGATCCATCATCCCTACAAGCAACCGATCTGAAGTTACTGTGGATCGGGCCATCATGGTTCATAGCATCATGATTGGAGAGGAAGTGGAAGTTCATGAAGTCATCTCCAATGAACTCTACAAAATAGCTGACAAGCCTTCACACATGGCACGGCTAACCTTCCCCCACCTTATATGTCATCTATGTTACTCAGCCGGAGTTATCATAGATGGAGATGTCTCCATTGAAGAAGACAAGCCCATCACCAAGAAAAGAATGGAGCAAACAAGAGAAGTTCCTCACGGCCCTCAAGAAGAACATGAGGAAGTTCATCATCAAATGCCTCAAGGAATGCACTTTCCTCCCAACAACTATTGGGAGCAACTCAATACCTCTTTAGAAGATTTGAGCCATAATGTTGAACAATTAAGGGTGGAACATCATGAGCACTCCATCATTCTCCAAGAAATAAGAGAAGATCAAAGAGCAATGAGGGAGGAGCAACAAAGGCAAGGAAGGGACATAGAAGAGTTGAAGAACATCATTGGTCCTTCAAGAAGAAGACGCCACTAAAGGTGGATTCATTCCTTGTTCTTTATTTCTTTCTGTTTCGGTTTTTAATTATTGTGTTTATCTATGTTTTGTGTCTTTATTTCATGATCATTAGTATGTAACCATGCCTTAAAGCTATGAATAAAATCCATTACTCATTCACCTCTCTTAAATGAAAAATGTTTTAACTCAAAAGAACAAGAAGTACATAGTTTTCGAAATTATTATTGAATTTAGTTTAATTATATTGATGTGGTGACAATGCTTTTTGTTTTCTGAATGAATGATTGAACAGTGCATATGTCTTTTGATCTTGTTGTTTATGAGTGTTAAAATTGTTGGTTCTTGAAAGAATGATGAACAAAGAAAAATGTTATTGATGATCTGAAAAACATCATGAAATTGATTCTTGAAGCAAGAAAAAGCAGCAAAAAAAAAAGGGGCGAAAATTTTAAAAAGCAAGGATCCAAGGCTTTGAGCATTAATGGATAGGAGGGCCCAAGGAAATTAAAATCCAGGCCTAAGCGGCTAAATCAAGCTGTCCCTAACCATGTGCTTGTGTCATGAAGGTCCAAGTGAAAAGCTTGAGACTGAATGGTTAAAGTCGTGATCCAAAGCAAAAGAGTGTGCTTAAGAGCTCTGGACACCACTAATTGGGGACTTTAGCAAAGCTGAGTCACAATCTGAAAAGGTTCACCCAGTTATGTGTCTGTGGCATTTGTGTATCCGGTGGTAATACTGGAAAACAAAGTGCTTAGGGCCACAGCCAAGACTCAAAAGTAGCTGTGTTCAAGAATCAACATGCTTAACTAGGAAAGTCAATAACACTATCCCAAATTCTAAGTTCCCATAGACGCCAATCACTCTGAACTTCAAAGGAAAAAGTGAGATGCCAAAACTGTTCAGAAGCAAAAAGCTACAAGTCCCGCTCATGTAATTAAATTAATATTCATTGATATTTTGGACTTTATAGTATATTCTCTTCTTTTTATCCTATTTGATTTTCAGTTGCTTGGGGACAAGCAACAATTT
>NC_080386.1:64088725-64091225 GCF_014773155.1 Arachis stenosperma
ACAGCATTGGCTGGGGGACAGTGCAACAGATGCCGGGCGCGTTACAGCGTTGGCTGGGCGGCGTTGCAACGGAGGCAGGTCGCGTTGCAGCGTTGGCTGGGGGCGGTACAACAGATGCCGGGCGCGTTGCAGCGTTGGCTGGGGGCGGTGCAACAGATGCTGGGGTCCGTTGCAACGGGGGCAGGGCACGTTGCAACGGATGCCGGACGCGTTGCAACGTTGGCCGGCGGTGTTGCAACGGATGCCGGGCGCGTTGCAACGTTGGCTGGGGGCGTTGCAACCTCGGCCGGGCGCGTTGCAACCTTGGCCGAGGGGGTTGCAACGGAGGCAGGTCGCGTTGCAACGTTGACGGGGGGCCGTTGCAACGGATGCTGGGCGCGGTGCAACGGATGCTGGGGTCCGTTGCAACGGAGGCCGGGCGCGTTGCAACGGATGCCGGACGCGTTGCAACGTTGGCTGGGTTCGTTGCAACGGAGGCAGGGCGCCATGCAACGTTGGCCGTGGCCGTTGCAGCGGAGGCAGGGCGCGGTGCAACGTTGGCTGGGGGCCGTTGCAACGGATGCTGGGCGCGGTGCAACGGATGCTGGGGACCGTTGCAACGGAGGCAGGGCGCGTTGCAGCGTTGGCTGGGGTCGTTGCAACGGAGGCAGGGCGCCATGCAACGTTGGCCGTGGCCGTTGCACCAGAGGCAGGGCGCGTTGCAACGTTGGCTGGGCGCGGTGCAACGGATGCTGGGGTCCGTTGCAACGGAGGCAGGGCGCGTTGCAACGGATGCCAGACGCGTTGCAACGTTGGCTGGGGTCGTTGGAACGGAGGCAGGGCGCCATGCAACGTTGGCCGTGGCCGTTGCACCGGAGGCAGGGCGCGTTGCAGCGTTGACTGGGGGCCGTTGCAACGGATGCTGGGCGCGGTGCAACGGATGCTGGGGTCCGTTGCAACGGAGGCATAGCGCGTAGCAACGTTGGCTGGGGTCGTTGCAACGGAGGCAGGGAGCCATGCAACGTTGGCCGTGGCCGTTGCACCGGAGGCAGGGCGCGTTGCAGCGTTGGCTGGGTGCCGTTGCAATGGATGCTGGGCGCGGTGCAACGGATGCTGGGGTCCGTTGCAACGGAGGCAGGGCGCGTTGCAACGGATGCCGGACGCGTTGCAACGTTGGCTGGGGTCGTTGCAACGGAGGCAGGGCGCCATGCAACGTTGGCCGTGGCCGTTGCAGCGGAGGCAGGGCACGGTGCAACGTTGGCTGGGGTCGTTGCAACGGAGGCAGGGCGGCTTGCAACGTTGGCCGTGGCCGTTGTAACGGAGGCAGGTCGCGTTGCAACGTTGGCTGGGGGCCGTTGCAACGGATGCTGGCCGCGGTGCAACGGATGCTGGGGTCCGTTGCAACGAAGGCAGGGCGCGTTGCAACGTTGGCTGGGGTCATTGCAACGGAGGCAGGGCGCGTTGCAGCGTTGGCTGGGGGCCGTTGCAACGGATGCTGGGCGCGGTGCAACGGATGCTGGGGTCCGTTGCAACAGAGGCAGGCGCGTTGCAACGTTGGCTGGGGTCGTTGCAACGGAGGCGGGGCGCCATGCAACGTTGGCCGTGGCCCTTGCAGCGGAGGCAGGGCGCGGTGCAGAGTTGGCTGGGGTCGTGTGCAACGGAGGCAGGGCGGCATGCAACGTTGGCCGTTGCCGTTGCAACGGAGGCAGGGCGGCTTGCAACGGACGCTGGGCGCGTTGCAACGCATGCTGGGCGCGATGCATCGTTGGCTGGGAGCGTTGCAACGGAGGCTGGGTTTGGTGCATCGTTGGCTGGGAGCGTTGCAACGGAGGGGCCAAATTTTCATATCTCACAATTGGCTCGTGCACTTTTCCTGAAATTTTGAGGGAACCTTGGTAATATTATTTAAAGGCCGCACAAAAAAATCCAGGTCAAAAATCGCACGTTTGCTTCGTTTTTCGTTTTTATTGAATTTCCAGCTTTTCGGGTCGGAGAAAAATCGGCAAAAAAAAACCACACGGTGTAAATTCACCAAATTTGGTGGATGGAAAGATCTTATTTTTCTAGAGATTGTCGCAAAAAACGGCATCAAAATTCGACTTCTAGAGCAGTTTCCTCGAGTATGTCTCCTCACGGAAAAGGATGTCTACCCGTGGCACTTTGGTAATGGCTCGGCAGCCTATTATAGGGGGAAGGGGTGTCGTGCTGCCAAAACTCGAGTTGCCCAAAGGCTTGCTGGGCGCAATGCCAGCAAGATGCACGATGCCTTGCCATCCCCTAGGCACACTAGCAAGCCCGTTGTGGTTGTGGTGTGCCGTCGGGGTCCCCCGCCCCGGGTCCAAGGTTGAGCACGGGCGTCGGGCTGCTGCAAACCCCGATCACCAAAGGACCAAGAAGGGAAACACGTCCATGCACGGCCCATCTAGGCACCACCTAGGGAGCATGGCGTGGTGGAGTTGTGCCTTGTGCACCCGCGGCGTGCTCGCCCTACGTCTAGGGTCGACGCAAGACGGTGCCCGAC
>NC_080386.1:64096225-64126213 GCF_014773155.1 Arachis stenosperma
TCTTTTTGCCTTGGTTCACAACTTTATTTCTTTCTTTTTCTTTTTCTTTCTTCTCTTTTCTTTCTTTTTTTTTTCGAAAATATTTTTTTTTTCACTGCTTTTTCTTGCTTCAAGAATCAATTTGATGATTTTTCAGATCCTCAATAACAGTTCTCTTTCTCCTCATTCTTTCAAGAGCCAACAATTTTAACATTCTCAAAACAACAAATTCAAAAGACATATGCACTGTTCAAGCATTCATTCAGAAAACAAAAAGTATTGTCACCACATCAAACTAATTCAACTAGTTTCAGAGATAAATTTTGAAATCCTGTACTTCTTGTTCTTTTGTGATTAAAGCATTTTTCACTTAAGAGAGGTGATGGATTCATAGGATATTCATAGCTTTAAGGCATAAACTTTAAATTTTATTAATTATGAATTAAGACAAAGACTCAGAAAATATAAGATGAAACTAAAAATAGAAAAACAAAACAAAAACGAAAAAAATAGGCTCCTAATGATAGAGGTTTTCACAGAGTTAGGACTCAACAACCTTGATTTTGAGAAGTGGATGCTCCCTCAGCTTGAGAAGAGAGCTTTTGGCATTTCAGCTCTTGGAGTTCACGCCCCTGCTCCTCTTGCTCCTTCCATTGACTTCTTGGTGATTGGATGTTCAATGGGTATAAATTCATCTGCTTCTATCTTCACCCCAGCCTCTTTACAGAGCAAGGAGATCAAGCTTGGGTAAGCCAATTTGGTTACAATGGAATTCCTATTTGCTATTGTGTAGATCTCACAGGCAATCACATGATGAACCTCCACTTCTTTTCCAAGCATAATGCAATGAATCATCACTGCTCTCTTGATGGTAACCTCAGAACGGTTGCTAGTGGGCAATATGGAACGCCCAATAAAGTCTAGCCAACCTCTTGCAATTGGTTTGAGGTCTCCCCTCTTGAGTTGGTTTGGGACACCCTTAGCATTGGTTATCCACTTAGTTCCAGGGAGGCATATGTCCTCTAGAACTTGATCCAGCCCCTTATCTACTCTCACCATCCTCCTATTAAAGGAGTCAGGATCATCTTGCAGTTGAGGCAACTTGAAGATTTCTCTTATTTTGTCCAGATGGAAGTACATAACTTTCCCTCTGACCATGGTTCTGTAGGTATGGTAAGCGGTTCCAGTCATTCTCTGCTTATCTGTCAGCCACAGATTGGAGTAGAATTCCTGAACCATGTTCCTTCCAACCCTTGTCTCAGGATTGGTTAGAACTTCCCATCCTCTGTTTCGAATTTGCTCTTGGATCCCCGGATATTCATCTTCTTTCAGATCAAATTTAACTTCCGGGATCACTGACCTCAAACCCATTATTTTATGATAATGGGCTTCATGTTCTTTGGTTAAGAACTTCTCTTGATTCCAAAGATTCTTTGGATTACTCTCTTTCTTGCCTCTTAAATTGGTTTGTTTTCCCTTAGGAGCCATGATATTGATGAATCTTGGCTTAGTGATAACGGAAAAGCACACCAAACTTAGAGGTTTGCTTGTCCTCAAGTAAAAGAAAAGAGAGAAGAGAGGGGGAGGAAGAGGAAATTCGAATGGTGTGATGGAATGAGGGAGCCAAACGTGTATTTATAAGGTGGGGAGGGGAGTTTTCGAAAAAGAAGAGAGAAATTTGAAAGGAGATTTGAGAAGATATGGAAAGAAATTGAGAAAAGGGTGAAATTTTTGAACAATGTTTGTAATTGATTTGAAATAAATTTGAAGAATGGTTTTGATTTTTGAAGATTTGAAAGTGAATGATGAATGATTGAAGTGTGATTTTGTAGAAAAGTATGGGTAAGAAAAGGAAAGTTTGAAAAAATTGAATTGAAAACAAAATTGTGGTCCCCCCACCTTGCTGGCGTTAAACGCCCAGAATGGCACCCATTCTGGCGTTTAACGCCCATTTGCTACCCTTTTTGGGCGTTTAACGCCCAGCCAGGTGCCCTGGCTGGCGTTAAACGCCAGAAATCCTTTATCACTGGGCGTTTTTCTAAACGCCCAGGATTCTGCACACCTGGCGTTAAACGCCCAGAATGGTGCCCATTCTGGCGTTTAACGCCCAAAATGGCACCATTCCTGGCGTTAAACGCCTAGAATGGTACCCATTCTGGCGTTTAACGCCCAAAATGCCCCTTACTGGCGTTTTTTCGCCAGTAAGCTCATTTTCTCTGCTTTTTGAGTTGAATCCTTCTGTAACTCTGTGAATTCCTTCATTTTTGATACTTGCCTCTGTAAGAACAATTCATACAACCTCCTAATGACTGGGTTGCCTCCCAGCAAGCGCTTCTTTACTGTCTTTAGCTGGACCTTCACTGAGAATCACTCAAGTCTCAGTTTTGAGCATTCCTGCTCAAAATTGCCTTCAAGATAATGCTTGATTCTCTGTCCATTAACAATGAACTTTTTGTTAGAATCAATATCTTGAAGCTCAACATATCCATATGGTGACACTCCTGTGATCACATACGGACCCCTCCACCGGGATTTGAGTTTTCCTGGGAACAATTTGAGCCTGGAGTTGAAGAGCAGAACTTTTTGTCCTGGCTCAAAGACTCTGGTTGACAATTTCTTGTCATGCCACTTCTTTGCCTTTTCCTTATAAATTTTTGCATTTTCAAAGGCATTGAGTCTGAACTCCTCTAGCTCATTTAACTGGAGCAATCTTTTTTCACCAGCTAACTGAGCATCCATGTTTAGGAATCTGGTTGCCCAGTAGGCTTTATGTTCCAGTTCCACAGGCAAATGACAGGCCTTCCCATACACCAATTGGTATGGAGAGGTCCCTATAGGAGTCTTGAATGCTGTTCTGTATGCCCACAGAGCATCATCCAAGCTCTTTGCCCAATCCTTTCTTCGGGCTATCACAGTCCGTTCTAGGATTCTTTTTAGCTCTCTGTTAGAGACTTCAGCTTGCCCATTTGTCTGTGGATGATATGCTGTTGCCACTTTATGGCTAATTCCATATCTAACCATAGCAGAGTATAACTGTTTGTTGCAGAAATGAGAGCCCCCATCACTGATCAGTACTCTGGGAACACCAAATCTGCTGAAGATGTGTTTCTGGAGGAATTTTAGCATGGTCTTGGTATCATTAGTGGGTGTAGCAATTGCTTCTACCCACTTAGATACATAGTCTACCGCCACCAGAATGTAAGTGTTTGAGTATGATGGTGGGAATGGCCCCATGAAGTCAATTCCCCATACATCAAACAATTCTATCTCTAATATCCCTTGTTGAGGCATGGCGTATCCGTGAGGCAGGTTACCAGCTCTTTGGCAACTGTCACAGTTACGCACAAACTCTCGGGAATCTTTATAGAGAGTAGGCCAGTAGAAGCCACACTGGAGGACTTTAGTGGCTGTTCGCTCACTTCCAAAATGTCCTCCATAATGTGATCCATGGCAGTGCCATAGGATCCTTTGTGCTTCTTCTCTGGGTACACATCTGCGGATCACTCCGTCAGCACATCTCTTAAAGAGATATGGTTCATCCCAGAGGTAGTACTTGGCATCTGAAATTAATTTCTTTCTTTGCACTCTGCTGTACTCCTTGGGTATGAACCTCACAGCTTTATAGTTTGCCATGTCTGCAAACCATGGAGCTTCCTGAATGGCAAAGAGTTGCTCATCTGGGAAAGTCTCAGAGATCTCAGTAGAAGGGAGGGACGCCCCAGCTACTGGTTCTATTCGGGACAGATGATCAGCTACTTGGTTCTCTGTCCCTTTTCTGTCTCTTATTTCTATATCAAACTCTTGCAGAAGCAACACCCATCTGATAAGCCTGGGTTTTAAATCCTGCTTTGTGAGTAAGTATTTAAGAGCAGCATGGTCAGTGTACACAACCACCTTAGATCCTACTAGATAAGATCTAAACTTGTCAATGGCATAAACCACTGCAAGTAATTCTTTTTCTGTGGTTGTGTAATTCTTCTGTGCATCATTTAGAACACGGCTAGCATAATAAATGACATGCAGAAGTTTGTTATGCCTCTGTCCCAACACTGCACCAATGGCATGATCACTGGCATCACACATTAATTCAAATGGCAATGTCCAATCTGGTGCAGAGATGACTGGTGCTGTGACCAACTTAGCTTTCAGGGTCTCAAATGCCTGCAGACACTGTGTGTCAAACACAAATGGTGTGTCAGCAGCTAGCAGGTTACTCAAAGGTTTTGCAATTTTCGAAAAATCCTTTATAAACCTTCTGTAGAATCCTGCATACCCCAGAAAGCTTCTGATTGCCTTAACATTGGCAGGTGGTGGTAATTTTTCAATTACCTCTACCTTTGCCTTGTCCACCTCTATTCCCCTGCTTGAAATTTTGTGCCCAAGGACAATTCCTTCAGTCACCATAAAGTGACATTTCTCCCAGTTTAAAACCAGGTTAGTCTCTTGGCACCTTTTCAGGACAAGTGATAGGTGGTTAAGACAGGAGCTGAATGAGTCTCCATATACTGAGAAGTCATCCATGAAGACTTCCAGAAACTTCTCTACCATATCTGAGAAGATAGAGAGCATGCACCTCTGAAAGGTTGCAGGTGCATTGCACAGACCAAAAGGCATCCTTCTGTAGGCAAACACGCCAGAAGGGCAAGTAAATGCTGTTTTCTCTTGGTCCTGAGGATCTACTGCAATTTGGTTGTAGCCTGAATAGCCATCCAAAAAGTAGTAGTAATCATGACCAGCTAGTCTTTCTAGCATTTGGTCTATGAATGGTAAAGGGAAATGATCTTTTCTGGTGGCTGTATTGAGCCTTCTGTAGTCAATACACATGCGCCACCCTGTGACTGTCCTTGTAGGAACCAGTTCATTTTTTTCATTATGAACCACTGTCATGCCTCCCTTTTTGGGGACAACTTGGACAGGGCTCACCCAGGGGCTATCAGAAATAGGATAAATAATCCCAGCCTCTAGTAATTTAGTGACCTCTTTCTGCACCACCTCCTTCATGGCTGGATTTAGCCTCCTCTGTGGTTGGACCACTGGTTTGGCATTATCCTCCAACAGGATCTTGTGCATGCATCTAGCTGGGCTAATGCCCTTAAGATCACTTATGGACCACCCAAGAGCTGTCTTGTGTGTCCTTAGCACTTGAATCAGTGCTTCCTCTTCCTGTGGATTCAAAGCAGAGCTTATAATCACTGGAAAAGTGTCACCCTCTCCCAGAAATGCGTACTTCAGGGATGGTGGTAGAGGTTTGAGTTCAGGTTTGGGAGGTTTATCCTCCTCCTGAGGAATTTTCGAAAATTCCTTTGCTTCCTCTAGTTCTTCTTGATCAGGTTGAGCATCTTTGAAGATGTCCTCAAGCTCTGATTCTAGGCTTTCAGCCATATTGATCTCTTCTACCAGAGAGTCAATAATGTCAGCGCCCATGCAGTCATCTGGTGTGTCTAGATGCTGCATAGCTTTTACAGCATTCAACTTGAACTCATCCTCATTGACTCTCAGGGTTACTTCCCCTCTTTGTACATCAATGAGAGTTCGTCCAGTTGCTAGGAAAGGTCTTCCTAGAATGAGAGTTGCACTCTTGTGCTCCTCCATTTCCAGCACCACAAAGTCAGTTGGAAAGGCAAAGGGCCCAACCTTGACAATCATGTCCTCTATTATGCCTGATGGGTGTTTAATGGAGCCATCAGCAAGTTGGAGGCATATCCTGGTTGGTTTGACTTCTCCAGCCAACCCAAGCTTTCTGATAGTGGATGCAGGTATTAGATTGATGCTTGCTCCAAGATCACATAGAGCTGTCTTGGTGCAAGCACCTTCTAATGTGCATGGTATCATAAAGCTTCCAGGATCTTGAAGCTTTTCTGGTAAGCTTTTCAGAATAACTGCACTGCATTCTTCAGTGAGAAACACTTTTTCAGTTTCTCTCCAATCCTTTTTATGACTTAAGATCTCTTTCATGAACTTAGCATAAGAAGGTATTTGCTCAAGTGCCTCTGCAAACGGAATCTTTATTTCAAGAGTCCTTAGATAGTCTGCAAAGCGGGCAAATTGCTTATCCTGTTCCGCTTTGCAGAGTTTCTGAGGATAAGGCATCTTGGCTTGATATTCCTCAACCTTAGATGCTGCAGGTTTATTCCTTACAGAAGTGGTTGAAGAAGCCTTTTTAGAGGGGTTACTGTCAGCACTCTCAGGTGTCTGATCCTCCCTTGGCATATGAACGCCAGGATTGGGTGGAAAATGGGCGTTAAACGCCAGCTTTTCCCCCTTTTCTGGCGTTTGAACGCTAGAACTGGGCAGGGAATGGGCGTTTAACGCCAGCTTTCCTTCCCTTTCTGGCGTTTGAACGCCAATAACATTCCTCTCTGGGCTCTGACTGTCCTCAGAGGGATTTTGAACAGTGGTTTGGTTATCCCCTGTCAATTGTTCCTTGTTTGGCTTTTTGCTCTTTTGAGCAGTGGTATTCAGTGTCTTCCCACTCCTCAGTTGAACTGCTTGACATTCTTCAGTTATCTGTTTAGATATTTGCTGTTTTGCTTGATTCAACTGCAGTTCTATGCTCTTGTTAGCAACCTTAGTATCATGGAGCTTTTCTTTAAATTCTGCTAACTGTTCAGTCATCAGGAGCAATTGTTGATTGAGCTCATTCATCTGTTCTTGAGGATTAGGGTCAGTGACTAATGTCATGACTTCCTCTTTTGGAACGAACTCATTGCTAGAATATAAGTATTGGTTTCTAGCAACAGTGTTGTTCATACCCTGACCGAACTCCTCCAAACTCGGCAAATTCATAAAAGGTCCGACCTCTTCCTAAGGCCCACGCCTAAAGGTCGGACCTCGGACAATCAAGCAAAGGAAGGCCCATCAAAAGGAACGCAGCCCAAAACCTAAAGGCCGAAAGGGCCTAGAAAAGGCGGTTCCACAAAGATAGAGATAAAACTCCCAAAGATAAGATAAGATAAGAATATCTTATCCAGGGAAGATCACGGCCAACTACTATAAATACACTGGAGCACCCAGGTATGGCATTCATTCTACATTCTACATATATCTGCTTGAACCCATGCTAACTTAAGCATCGGAGTGTCATTGCAGGTACAACCACCAACCACTCTACATATCAAGCTCGGGTCCCGGACCCCCACCTCGGGCCTCTCCAGACGACCGAGCTACACGTTTCAGGTAACCCTCGAAACATTGGCGCCGTTGCCGGGGACCTGGAAGTCATCCCTCTACCATGGCGGACGACCCTCACAACAATGACCGCGCTGCATCTGAACAAGAGGAAGAAATTGACACCGGAGAACGTCCGGACAGCCCTCTATCACCACGCACTCCAGGAGGAAACAAACAGAATCTCCCAAAGACATCACTCCCAAACAAAGATCCACAAAATCCCGAAAAAGAAAAGAGCTCGGAAATTCTAGAAGCAGTCCAGGCACAACAAAACCGACTGAAACGACTCGAAGAGGACATAAAGAAACAGAAAGAAACTGAACAAGATATGAGGAGGGAGACTCGAAAGCGCAGAGAATTAGAAGAAAAACTGCGGAAAATAGAGGCCAACCTGAAAGGCCGGACAGAACGCGGCACCACCCCCGAAGGCAACCATGATCCCTTCACGCAAGAGATCATGAAGGAGAAGGTACCGCGAAACTTCAAACCACCCGATATGGATCTCTACGACGGCACCACCGATCCAAGTCACCACCTCAGCAACTTCAGAAGCAGAATGTACCTAGTCGATGCCTCCGACGCGATTCGGTGCAAAGCCTTCCCCACCACTCTCACCAAGTCAGCCATGAAGTGGTTCGACAACCTGCCACCAAGATCAATCACCAGCTTCGAAGACCTGACCAAAAAATTCCTAACAAAGTTCTCTATTCAAAAGGACAAGACAAAACATGCCCCCAGTCTACTCGGGATCAAACAAGGTAACCAAGAAACCCTCTGAGAATACATGGAGCGATTCAACAAAGCCTGCCTGGACATACAACACTTACCCACTGAAGCAGCCATCATGGGACTAGCAAACGGCCTAAAAGAGGGACCGTTCAGCCAATCCCTATCCAAACGATACCCGACCTCCCTATACGAGGTGCAGGAGCGGGCAGAAAAATATATCAACATGGAGGAAACCTCCCAGCTAAGAGACTCTTCTAGGAAGGAATCAACCTACCCACTCCGAGATCGAGATCGGGAACAGAAGAAGAAAGAAGAACCCAACTCGGACAAGCCACGGAAGTACCACAACTACACCCCCCTCCGAGTCTCCCTGGTAGACGTCTACAGAGAAGTATGCCACACCGAAAAGATCCCCCCGCCCCGACCTCTAAAACACAAGAGAGCGGGGAGAGATCGATCCGAGTACTGTGAATATCACAAACTCTACAGTCATTCTACTAACGACTGCTACGACCTAAAAAACGTTATAGAAAAGCTAGCCATAGAAGGAAAGCTCGACAGATACATAGCAGAGAAAGGAGAAGAGACCAGGAAAAGAAGGCGGGGAGATAACGAAGGTCGGGCCGAACAAACCCCGCGAACCCCCGAAAGGCACGTACACATGATAAATGGAGGTTTTGCAGGCGGTGGAACATCCAGATCCTCACGAAAAAGACACCTCAAAGAAATCTATCATGTCCAAGAAGACAGTCCCCTGCCCGAATTACCTACTATCTCATTTACCCAAGAAGATGCTCAAGGGATAATACCCGGGCACGACGATCCAATGGTAATCACCATTATCCTAGCAAACGCCAACTTACATCGAACCCTGATTGACCAGGGAAGTTCAGCAGATATCCTGTTCAAAACGGCCTTCGACAAGCTCGGACTTGAAGAAAAAGAGCTAAAGGCCTATCCCACCGACCTATTTGGGCTAGGGGACACCCCGATCCATCCCTTAGGGTACATCTCGCTACACACTACCTTCGGAAGAGGCGAGCAATCTAAAACATTAAGCATCGACTACATTATAGTCGACGTCACTTCAGCATACAATGCCCTCATTGGGCGACCAACCCTAAACAGATTGGCAGCAATAGTCTCGACCCCACACCTCTGTATGAAGTTCCCTACCGCAAAAGGAATCGCTACCCTAAAAGGTGACCAAAAACTAGCGCGGCGATGCTACAACGAAAGCCTGAGCCTAAAAGGGAAAGAGATCAACACAATAGAACTCGGGCGAGTTCAAACCCGAGAAGATCTTCGGCCACAACCAGAGGGAGAAACCGAAAAAGTCCAGATTGGGAACACACCTGAAAAGATAACAAACATAGGAGCAAACCTTGAGGCAGGCCTAAAAGAGGAACTCATAACCCTCTTAAAGGGGAATTCCGACCTCTTCGCCTGGAAAGCCTCCGACATGCCAGGCATAAGCCCCGACCTAATGTGCCATAAACTATCAGTATACCCGGGATCCAGACCTGTCCAACAAAGACGCCGGAAGCTCGGACCCGAACGCATGCAAGCGATAGAAGAACAAGTACAAGCACTGCTAGATGCAGGGTTCATTAGGGAAGTAAAATACCTCCTATGGCTCGCAAACGTGGTCCTGGTAAAAAAGCCTAACGGAAAATGGAGGATGTGCGTCGATTACACAGATCTCAACAAAGCCTGCCCCAAAGACCCATATCCACTACCAAACATCGACGCCTTAGTAGACGCAGCCTCAGACTACAGATATCTCTCCTTCATGGACGCATACTCGGGATACAATCAAATCCCGATGTACGGACCCGACCAAGAAAAGACCTCGTTCATAACCCCAAAGGCAAACTACTGCTACGTAGTAATGCCCTTCGGGCTGAAGAACGCAGGGGCAACCTACCAGAGGCTAATGAACAAAGTGTTCTCAGAGCACATCGGACTACAGCTGGAAGTGTACGTCGACGACATGCTGGTAAAGACACAAGAAGACAGAAACTTGCTGACCGACCTCACCAGTGTCTTCGGCACCCTCAGAAAACACAACATGAGACTTAACCCGACAAAGTGCACCTTCGCCGCAGAAGCCGGAAAGTTCTTGGGCTTCATGCTGACTCAAAGGGGCATCGAAGCGAACCCAGACAAATGCCAAGCAATACTCAATATGAAGAGCCCGACGTGTGTCAAAGAAGTACAGCAACTGAATGGAAGGCTAGCCGCCCTATCAAGATTCTTGGCAGGATCAGCGATAAAATCACTACCTCTCTACTCGCTCCTAAAGAAAGGGAAACCCTTCTCATGGACCCCGGAGTGCGAAAAGCCTTCCAAGAATTCAAGGAATTCCTCGGGCAGCCACCAATCCTAACCCGACCTTTAAAAGGAGAAGAACTCGTACTATACCTCTCGGTTGGAAATCGAGCAGTCGCTTCAGCGTTAATACGAGAGAATGACCAAGGACAACGCCCCATATACTTTGTAAGCAAGGCACTACAAGGGGCCGAATTAAACTATCAGAAGATAGAAAAATTCGCCTACGCCCTAGTGTTCACAGCTCGGAGGCTCCGTCCCTACTTTCAAGCCCACACCATCAAAGTCCGGACAAACCAACCCATGAGACACATCCTGCAAAAAACAGACCTGGCAGGACGAATACTACAATGGGCGGTGGAACTGTCCGAGTTCGACCTCCACTATGAAGCCCGAACTGCCATAAAATCTCAATATCTAGCCGACTTCATCGCAGAATACACTGAGACCCCTGGAACCCCACTCTCATGGAACCTGTATGTCGACGGGTCCTCAAATAAAACAGGAAGCGGAGCCGGGGTTATACTCGAAAGCGACCAAGGAACACGGATAGAACTATCCCTAAAATTCGAGTTCCAGGCTTCGAACAACCAAGCCGAATATGAGGCCCTACTAGCAGGTCTAAAGCTAGCCGAAGAGGTCGGAGCCCAGAAAATCACGATCTTCAGCGACTCCCAGGTCGTCACATCACAAGTAATTGGAAGCTACCAGGCCAAAGACCCAACTATGAAGAAATACCTGGACCAAACACAGGCACAATTACGCCACTTTTCAGAAATACAGATCCAACACATACCTCGGGAACAAAACGCCCGGGCAGACACCCTCTCAAAGCTCGCCAGCACCAAGCCCGGAGGCAACAACAAAAGTCTCCTCCAGGAAACCTTACGATCTCCCTCCGTGCTAAGAGAGGAAGAAACGCTAAATATATCCAGCCAACAGCAAGGATGGATGACCCCCATACTCAACTACCTGAAGTCGAGAACTCTCCCCGCCGAAAGAAAGGAAGCCAAAAGACTCACGAAAGACGCCCAGAATTATACGCTAATTCACGACGTATTATACAGAAGAGGATTCTCAAACCCCCTCCTTAGGTGCGTCCCAACCTCAGAAACAAAAAGCGTCCTCGAAGAAGTCCACGGAGGCATGTGTGGGAACCATCTCGGAGCTCGGGCATTATCCAAGAAAGTAGTCCGAGCCGGGTTCTACTGGCCGACCTTGCAAAGAGACGCAACGGAATTTGTGAAGATATGCCCCCCTGCCAAAAACACACCAATTTTCACAAGGCACCACCCGAAGACCTTATCAGCATCACCGCACCATGGCCCTTCGCAAAATGGGGACTTGACCTACACGGCCCGTTCCCCCAAGGACCGGGGCAAGTCAAATACCTCATAGTAGGGATCGACTACTTCACAAAGTGGATCGAAGCGGAACCCTTAGCCACCATTACGGCTCAGAAAAGTCGCAAATTCCTATACAAAAACATTGTCACAAGGTTCGGAGTCCCCTACTCCATCACAACAGACAATGGAACACAGTTCACAGACACAAGTTTTCAGAACTTGGCGGCCGAACTAAAAATCAAACAGCAATTCACCTCAGTCGAGCACCCACAAGCCAATGGACAAGCAGAGGCTGCAAATAAAGTTATCTTGGCCGGGTTAAAACGGAGACTCCAAAAAGCCAAAGGGGCATGGGCCGAAGAGCTTCCCCAGGTGCTATGGGCATATCGGACAACTCCACACTCTACAACTGGAGAATCGCCATTCCGACTAGCCTATGGGATGGAGGCAATGATTCCTGTCGAAATAGAGGAAGGGTCACCTAGAACCATCTTCTACAACGAAAAAGGTAACCCGCAGGCACAAAAGGAAGAACTCGACCTCCTCCCCGAGGTCCGAGAAAGAGCCCGAATCCGAGAAGAAGCCTTAAAACGGCGAACGGCCCTCATATACAATCAAAAGGTAATAAAGTGAAGCTTCTCCATTCACGACCTGATTCTAATCCGAAATGACATCGGAACACAAAAGTCGGGAGAAGGAAAGCTAGCTGCAAATTGGAAAGGACCCTACAAGGTAACAGAAGTCTTAGGGACAGGCTATTACAAAGTATCCGACCTAGAAGGCAATGAGCTGCCCAGGGCCTGGCACGCCTGTAATCTAAGACGCTACTACAGCTAGAAAAATTTAACCCGAGGTGTACTCTTTTTCCCTACAAGGGTTTTTTAATGAGACACCCGGTTAAAGTAAGACACCCGACCTAGTCAAGGGTAAACACTCTGTAAATATTCTTTCTTTTTTAATACTAATCAAATTTTTCTTTTTTCTTTTCTTCTTCCTCATGATGAAACGAATCCTAGAAAGTACCTCGCCAAGGCGCATTAATTTATGCTCGGCAAAACGCAAAAAATCATTTGCCAAGAGACCACACAAGGTCGGCAAAGATAAAGCGACGAGGTTCAAATTAATGTGAGAAGTTATAAAGCAACTCTGAAAAGGCTCAAAAAGCCAAATAAAAAGAGATTACAAAAAATAACTTAAAAGGCCGACCAACGACAAGGTCGGACCCAACAAAAGGAGGTACTCGAAAGCCCGAGGTCCGAGAAAAAGCCCGGATCCAAGAAAGAAGCCTTAAAACGGCGAAAAACAAAAGTTTCAAAGCGCTAGCTAAAAAGTTGTTATCCAAAAACAACTAAAAAGCATAAAAGCGGAACGAAAAGTCAAAGCGCAAACAAGGGTAAAACAAAAGTTTCAAAGCGCTAGCTAAAAAGTTGTTATCCAAAAACAACTAAAAAGCATAAAAGCGGAACGAAAAGTCAAAGCGCAAACAAGGGTAAAACAAAAGTTTCAAAGCGCTAGCTAAAAAGTTGTTATCCAAAAACAACTAAAAAGCACAAAAGCGGAACGAAAAGCCAAAGCGCAAACAAGGGTAAAACAAAAGTTTCAAAGCGCTAGCTAAAAAGTTGTTATCCAAAAACAACTAAAAAAGCATAAAAGCGGGACAAAAAAGCAAAACACCGCATAATAAGCTAAAAAGTTACTACAAAGTAGCTAATAGCAGAAAGGCATCCAAAGCGTTCACAGAAACCATCCAAAAACAAAAGAGCCCACAGGCCGGGCAAAGAACCAAAAATAAAAAATTACAGAGGATCAAGGTCCTTTCCGGACTCCACATCAACAGAAGGCTGAAACATAGAAATCGGGACTGCATCGACGGCACCGTCATCCCGGTTTAAAACCTCCACGCCAGATCCATCCCCGGCCAAAGGTGAAGTCGGGTTCGCAACCGGAACATTGGGGTCGGACACCGGAACCTCATCCTCGTCGGGAGCAGGAACAATCTTTCCCTCCACAACGACGTTACCCGTACTAAATAAGCTCAGATCCAGGTCAGGAGCAAGAACCTGGACCTGAGCCTTCAAATTTCCAAACATAGCATCCATACCCTTGGCCACATGACCCTCTAGCTCGTAAAAATCATCCTGAGCAGATTGCAACTTCTCCTTTGTCTCCACAAGCTCGGCGTATATCCGAGTATAATTCTCCGTCGCCGCCTTCGCCATCTCCTCAGATGCTTTCGCTGCCGCCACAGCCGCGGTAGCTTTAGCTTTCTCTTTCTCCAAAGAGGCCTCCAGCTCAGTAATCCTCGCAGCCTTCAGCTCACTAAACCTCTCGAACTCAGACTGAGCCTTCTCAAGTCGGGAGCTGGTCGCACCAATGGGGGATTTCTTGAACTCCCGGGCGATAGCAGCATGAAGACTGGCCATCCGGACACAGCTCCACGCCATATACTGAAAATGGTGCTCCATAGACACATCATCAGTAGAAATAAAAGTCTGAGGGAGAATATGCTGTTCAATCCAACCAAGAGCATCAAAATCCTTGTCATTAAAACCCGCAAGCTCTTGAGAGGTCTTCTGTTTCTTGGGAGGAGGACCCGAGGACGAAGGCGGGGAAGAGTGACCAGGTCCAGAGGTCGGAGGATCTTGAGTTATAGCTCGGAACTGGGGAGTCGGAATAGTCTTCGACCGAGTAGTAACACCCACAGTAGTCTTCTGTGGAGAAGATCGGGCAGAAGCCTCCCCAGCCTCGATATTTCGAGCAGCCACAGACTTCTTCGCCCGACGAAGGAACTTCATGGAATCCGCCTGGGAGGACATCTCTGCAGAAATAAAAGAAAAACGATCACCACAACAGAAATTCCACCAAAACAAGCAAAACCAAAATACTAAAAAGATGAATCTCGGAGAGGTCGGGAACTACCTAACTCGGAACGGAGAAGGCTTGGATCTCCCAACATTTTCTTCGTGTCCAAGTGAGGTGCCCGACCCCATAAACTGCTCACCACACCCACAAAAGCCTGCTCCACCTCATCTAGACTCTCAAAGGTATACTTAGCAGACACTACATTCTCCTGCCAACAAAGAGGAAAAGAAGGCTCCCCACTCTCATCTAGAAAGAAAGGTCGGACGTCTCCCGTAGCCCGGACCTTGAAATAAAAGTTCTTAAAATCATGAAAGGACTCATCATACAGGGTACAAAACTTCCTTCCCTGGTTAGCCCTAAAAGAGACCCAAGATACCTTCCCTCCACCCGACCCCGGCTTCGTCAACACAAACAAATAGGAAAAAAGAGAAATAGAGGGAGCGACGCCCAAAAACTGACACAAAAGTTGAAACAGCTTTAGAAACGCCCAAAGAATTTGGATGGAGCTGCGTAGGGGCAAGGTTACAAGACCATAACACCTCGGACTCCAGGTCGGTAAAGGGAAGTCGGACACTCAGCTTAGAGAAAAAACAATCATAAGCATAAAAGAAGAGCTTCTCGGAACTATCTAGCGGCGGGAAGCACACTCTCTCCTCGGAATCCGGGGATACTAGTTCATAATCCCTCTCAGACTCTCTATTTTCACATATGCTACAGTGCCTACGAAACCTAGCTAAATACTCAGAATCTACCACAGAAAGGACTTTCAGAGGAAGAGGGTCTACCCAACCAAGACCACTTGGAATCTTGGTCGACATCGCTTGAAGAACCTTTCGAGACATAAAACTCTTACCTACAAAGAAGAAATACAAACAGCAAGCAAAAATCACATAAAGCAAGAAACAAAAACCCAACGAAGAAAATACGGCAACCCGGAACAAAGTACCAGAAAACAAAAAGAGCCCCCCCCATATACAAACAACAAAGCAATGGCGGCGCCTCTTTTCGGGGCAACCCAGGCATAAAGAAAAAAGAAACAAACAAAGGCCACACAAAGAACAGAAGCATATGTGCACAAGAAAAGAGAAGCATGGGAACAAACCTGGAAGGAAAAAACGAAGACGACAAGCTCCGAAAAACGAGACGACGGCACACAGAGAGATTCTGGGAAGCAGAGCAAAGAGAAGGAAGAAGCAATGCTCGAAAAAAGATAAAGAAAAATGGTGAACGCAGAAAAAAGGAGGAAAGGGGCAAATAAATAAAGCCTTCACAGAGCCCGAACGGAATTCGAGGAAAAACGGTAAAACGCAATAAATGCAGGAACGGCCACTTTTTGAAATTTTGAAAAACTACTGTGCCCGAGCTCGACCTCCCAAAAAGGACGAACTCGGGCAGGGGCACTGTTCATACCCTGACCGAACTCCTCCAAACTCGGCAAATTCATAAAAGGTCCGACCTCTTCCTAAGGCCCACGCCTAAAGGTCGGACCTCGGACAATCAAGCAAAGGAAGGCCCATCAAAAGGAACGCAGCCCAAAACCTAAAGGCCGAAAGGGCCTAGAAAAGGCGGTTCCACAAAGATAGAGATAAAACTCCCAAAGATAAGATAAGATAAGAATATCTTATCCAGGGAAGATCACGGCCAACTACTATAAATACACTGGAGCACCCAGGTATGGCATTCATTCTACATTCTACATATATCTGCTTGAACCCATGCTAACTTAAGCATCGGAGTGTCATTGCAGGTACAACCACCAACCACTCTACATATCAAGCTCGGGTCCCGGACCCCCACCTCGGGCCTCTCCAGACGACCGAGCTACACGTTTCAGGTAACCCTCGGAACAAGTGTCTATAAGCTCTTGAGCTTCCTTAATTGTCTTCCTCATGTGTATAGATCCACCAGCTGAGTGGTCTAAAGACATCTGAGCTTTTTCTGTGAGCCCATAGTAGAAGATGTCTAACTGTACCCATTCTGAAAACATTTCAGAGGGGCATTTTCTAAGCATACCTCTATACCTCTCCCAGGCATTATAAAGGGATTCATTATCCTCTTGTTTAAAGCCTTGGATGTCCAGCCTTAGCTGTGTCATCCTCTTTGGAGGGTAAAAATGATTCAGGAATTTGTCTGATAACTGTTTCCATGTCTTTATGCTTGCTGTAGGTTGGTTATTCAACCACCTTTTAGCTTGATCTTTTACAGCAAATGGAAACAGTAATAGTCTATAGACATCCTGATCTACCTCTTTATCATGTACTGTGTCAGCAATTTGTAAGAACTGTGCCAGAAACTCAGTAGGTTCTTCCTGTGGAAGACCGGAATACTGGCAATTTTGCTGCACTATGATAATGAGTTGAGGATTTAGCTCAAAGCTGCTTGCTTTGATGGGAGGTATAGAGATGCTACTCCCATATGCAGCTGTAATGGGGTTAGCATATGACCCCAGAGTCCTTTTGGACTGATTAATCCCACTTGAGTCCATAATGGACAAGAGGAAAATGATAATGATTGCAAATAGATAAATTTTGTTTTTTTTTTGAATTAAACGAAAAATTAAAATAAAATAAAAGGAAATTAAGATAAAAATTCGAAAATCAAAAAGAAAATAAAATCAAAGCAAATTGAGAATTGAATCAATTAGTTAATTAAAAAGATTTTGAAAACATCAATTGAAAAGATATGATTGAAAAATTTTTATGAAAAATATTTGATTTTTAAAAAGAGGAAAGAGAAAAACAACAAAAAGACACCAAACTTAAAATTTTTAGAAAATCAAATACTAATTTTCGAAAATTTTAAAGGAAAAACACAAAGAGGACACCAAACTTAGAATTTTTATGAATCAAAAAGGGACTTAAGAACATGCAATTTCGAAAAACTAAAAGAAAAACAAAAGCATGCAATGGACACCAAACTTAGAATATGAAACTAGACTCAAATAAAAGACTCTAAACCTACAAAAATAAAACAGTCCTAATCTAAGCAACAAGATAAGCCGTCAGTTGTCCAAACTCGAACAATCCCCGGCAACGGCGCCAAAAACTTGGTGCACGAAATTGCAATAACACTTTTGCAATCCCGCACAACTAACCAGCAAGTGCACTGGGTCGTCCAAGTAATACCTTGCGTGAGCAAGGGTCGATCCCACGGAGATTGTCGACTTGAAGCAAGCTATGCTTATCTTGTAAATCTTAGTCAGATATCAGAATTATCAGGATTGAAAAGCGAAAGAACATGAAATTATTACTTGTTCAGCAGTAATGGAGAATTGGTTGAGGTTTTGGAGATGCTCCATCTTCTGAATCTCTGCTTTCCTACTGTCTTCTTCATCAAACACGCAAGGCTCCTTCCATGGCAAGCTGTATGTAGGGTTTCACCGTTGTCAATGGCTACCTCCCATCCTCTCATTGGAAATGTTCAACGCACCCTGTCACGGCACGGCTATCCATCTGTCGGTTCTCAATCAGGCCGGAATAGAATCCAGTGATTCTTTTGCATCTGTCACTAATGCCCCGCCTTCAGGAGTTTGAAGCACGTCACAGTCATTCAATCATTGAATCCTACTCAGAATACCACAGACAAGGTTTAGACCTTCCGGATTCTCTTGAATGCCGCCATCAGTTCTAGCTTATACCACGAAGATTCTGATTAAGGAATCCAAGAGATATCTACTTAATCTAAAATAGAACGGAGGTGGTTGTCAAGCACACGTTCATGAGTGAGAATATGATGAGTGTCACGGATCATCACATTCATCCGGGTTAAGAGCAAGTGATATCTTAGAATGGAAGAAAGCATGATTGAATAAGAAACAGTAGTAATTGCATTAATCCATCAAGACACAGCAGAGCTCCTCACCCCCAACCATGGGGTTTAGAGACTCATGCCGTGGAAGGTATACAATGAAATGTGTAAAAATGTCATGAGGTACTGATACAATGTCAAAAGATCCTATTAATAGTAAACTAGTAACCTAGGGTGTACAGAAATGAGTAAATGACGTAAAAATCCACTTCCGGGCCCACTTGGTGTGTGCTTGGGCTAAGCAATGAAGCATTTTCGTGTAGAGACCTTTTCTGGAGTTAAACGCCAGCTTTCATGCCAGTTTGGGCGTTTAACTCCAAGTTTTATGCCAGTTCCGGCGTTTAACGCTGGAATTTCTGAGGCCGAATTGCTACGCCGGTTTGGGCCATCAAATCTTGGGCAAAGTATGGACTATCATATATTGCTGGAAAGCCCAGGATGTCTACTTTCCAACGCCGTTGAGAGCGCGCCAATTGGGCTTCTTTAGCTCCAGAAAATCCACTTCGAGTGCAGGGAGGTCAGAATCCAACAGCATCTGCAGTCCTTTTCAGTCTCTGAATCAGATTTTTGCTCAGAACCTTCAATTTCAGTCAGAAAATACCTGAAATCACAGAAAAACACACAAACTCATAGTAAACTCCAGAAAAGTGAATTTTAACTAGAAACTAATAAAAATATACTAAAAACTAACTAAAGGATACTAAAAACATACTGAAAACAATGCCAAAAAGCGTATAAATTATCCGCTCATCAACAGGCCCGGGTAATCTTTGAAATTTCATCGTGATGGGGATAGATCATTGCAATTGTTGGTCTTCAATGAGGAATTCCTAGTAAGCGCGAGTCATCAGCTCGCGTTGACTACGTCCCTGCCCTTTGTACACACCGCCCGTCGCTCCTACCGATTGAATGGTCCGGTGAAGTGTTCAGATCGCGGCGACGTGGGCGGTTCGCTGTCGGCGACGTTGTGAGAAGTCCACTGAACCTTATCATTTAGAGGAAGGAGAAGTCGTAACAAGGTTTCCGTAGGTGAACCTGCGGAAGGATCATTGTCGATGCCGCACAAACCAGGATTGACGCGCGAACGAGGCCACAAACACCCGAGGCGGGGAAGGGCCGGCCGTGCGCGGCCGGCGCCCCGTTTCAAACAAGAACAAAACCCCGGTGCGGAAAGCGCCAAGGAAGCCAAACGTTTCTGCTCTCCCCGCCGGCTCCGGAGACGGCATTCGGTGGGGGCGACGAGTGACCACAAGAGTTAAGAACGACTCTCGGCAACGGATATCTCGGCTCTTGCATCGATGAAGAACGTAGCAAAATGCGTTACTTGGTGTGAATTGCAGAATCCCGTGAACCATCGAGTCTTTGAACGCAAGTTGGGCCCGAAGCCCTTAGGCTGAGGGCACGGCTGCCTGGGTGTCACCAAAGGCGCCCCCCCCGTCTCGCCCGTCCCAGGGCACGGGGAGGGGGCAAACGTTGGCCTCCCGGGAGCCCCTGGCTCGCGGTTGGTTCAAAGAGACGGGCTCTTGGTGGGGAGCGGCACCGCGGCAGATGGTGGTCGAGAACAACCCTCGTGGCCAGTCGCGCGCCTCTCCCCCGGTTCAAGGCACGGCGACCCGCGGGCGACGTGGATCGTCCCGAGCGCGACCTCAGGTCAGGCGGGGCTACCCGCTGAGTTTAAGCATATCAATAAGCGGAGGAAAAGAAACTAACGAGGATTCCCCTAGTAACGGCGAGCGAACCGGGAAGAGCCCAGCATGAGAATCGGTCACCCCTGGCGTCTGAATTGTAGTCTGGAGAAGCGTCCTCAGTGGCGGACCGGGCCCAAGTCCCCTGGAAGGGGGCGCCAGAGAGGGTGAGAGCCCCGTTGTGCCCGGACCCTGTCGTACCACGAGGCGCTGTCTGCGAGTCGGGTTGTTTGGTAATGCAGCCCTAATCGGGCGGTAAATTCCGTCCAAGGCTAAATACTGGCGTGAGACTGATAGCGAACAAGTACCGCGAGGGAAATATGAAGAGGACTTTGAAAAGAGAGTCAAAGAGTGCTTGAAATTGTCGGGAGGGAAGCGGATGGGGGCCGGCGATGCGCCCCGGTCGGATGTGGAACGGCGATGCTGGTCCGCCTGTAACAACCCTGATTTTCGAGTATGCGAGATATTTTATGAAGGCACGGATTTTGCCAGAAGATCAGTAAAGGGAACACCTCTTCTATATCAACAAGTATCTCAATCCTCATTGTCATTATGTCATCCTTAAGCTAGAACCTTTTTCGAGGCAAGCTCGATAACGCGGTCACGAAGAACCTAGTTTTTGAACCGTATCGGTTGGCAGTTTTGATTCTGATTTTCGTAAATAGTCTCAGTTTGACGAACTGGACTCGATTCATGAGAGAAGAAAGATAATAGTATAATATTATCATTATATTAGTATTAGAAGTTGCTTGAAAGATATTATAAGGTTACCTGGTCTGTTTTAGTTAAAAACAGAAAATCGGTTTAACCGGGTTTACGGTTTACTGGTGCAGCTTAGCACCAGCACTCTCTGATGACTTTAGCAATGCTAAGGCCTCATCATACATGTTTTATTCTCATATTAAATATGTTACTAGTGTCATTTATGCTAGTAGCTCAGAAAATAATTTTTAGAGATATTTTACAAGTGTTCCGATACATCTAGTTTTAGTAGTTGTACACCAAGATATTTTAATATTATTTTAATCCACCTCCAAGCCAACCAATCACAACTCACCCTACACCCCCAAAACCCCCAAGGCTGCCTCATTTGCTCATTGTGGCCGAAATCACCAAGAAAAAAGGAGAGAAAGTTCTTGGTTCATAAATCTTCAAAGCTTGATTTCTTCTGAACTAAAACTCAAACCAAAACTCCGATTTCACCAAAATGATCCTCTCTTCTTTCTCTACATAACCATATAACATATCAAGGCTGGAAATAAGGTGAGATGGCTGTCTCCCTCCCTCTTCAATTCGGTTTTCAAGGAAAACCATGCAAAACATGTGTTTTCTTGATGTTTTTCCTTAGGAATCATGCTTAACTTGACTTGAGGGCCAAGAAACGTTAATTTCCAGCAAGTCTAAGGTGAGATATCTCTTCTTAACATGCTGAGGGAGATTTGGTCAGTTGAGAGTTTGTGGATTTAAAGTTGTTCTTGATGTGATTTAGGAAGAAAAAGTGCTTAAGGACCACCTGAAAGAGTAACCGGATTTGAAGCAGCAAATCAAGGTAGGGTTTGATGAATTTAATCTTGATTGATTGTGTTTGAGTTGTGTAATTATGATATGGTTTGGCTGTGCTTGAAATTGATTGTTTATATGAGTGATTCTTGTTGAAAGTTTGTTGAAAATTTGATGAAATTTGATGATATTTAAGCTATGAATGTTGTTCTTGAGGGCTGCTGGAAAACGAAACCCTAGGCCTTAAATTGGGGTTCAATTTGTGTTAAAATCATGTGGAAAAGATGGGGTTTTAGTGGCTGCTAATTTATTATGAATTATGGTAAAAATCGGTTGCTGAAAAGACTGAAAAACGGGTAAAAACAGAGAAAGAATCTGAAGAATTTACGAAGAACACGAAGAACACTTTGAGTGTGGTGAAGAACATTGAAGAACACCTTTTAGATCTTAGAAAGGGCAAGGAAGTAAATATTTTGGTGTTGAGGGGTTATTTGTAATTTCTGAAAGTTAGGGTGGTTAAAGTAGAAATATTAAAAGTTACGGGTGGTAAAAAGTGAGTTTATAAAGTAAAAGGTTAAAGGAAGGTAATTTTCGAAAATATATTAATAAAATAAAATAATAAAAAATATTAAATAATATATTTAAATAAAAATAATATTTTAATAAAATAATAAAATAATGCAAAAAAGGCAGTTTTCTGTAAAAGCTTTAGAAAGACAACTTTAAGTGCAGAATCTCATAATTACCTTCATAAAACACTTAGGGAGTGGTAATAACATGTTAGTGAGGAAAAGATAAATAAAAGATAAAAAGTTAAAGAAAAGATAAAAACCAAAGAAAAAGTCTGTAAAATTCTAACGACAGAAAAACAGACAGAGACTAGTGAACGAACTAGGGCAACTTAGTTAGTACTTGAGTTGCGGCTAGTGTTAGGTATAATATGAAAAGTTAAACTGTTTCAGTATAGACTTAATGAACCTATACTTGGGGCAGAATAACTATTCATACCGAAATTTACATAAGCTTTAAATACATACGTTAAGCAGAGAAATCAGAGTAAAGTAAAGAGATAAGAGAAAAAGAGTGATATGGATACAGAAGAAAGAGTAATCAGAGAAAAGTAAAGAGATACAGAGAACAGAGTAACTAGAACAGAATAAAGAGATACAAAGAGAAAAGAGTAATGTGATAAAGAGAAATGGTTTGAGCCAATATTGTAAAAGTGAAAGATGTAAAGTTTGTATAGTATGATTGAACAGAGAAAGAAAGAGATATTGCATAAGAATGTGAACGTGATGACGAATAATGAGAATGATAATGAATGATGATAATAAGAATGATTATGTAAGAATCTGCTGCAGAGAGGCAGTCAGATAGATGGTGGTACGACCACTGAGAACGCTTTCCTGGGATACCTTGCTATAATGCTTTGCTGTAAGACAGAGGTTGCTTACAGAGGTATCAAGATGAATGTGCTCCTGTAAGACAGAGGTTGCTTACAGTGAGTGTGTTGTTGCTCCTGTAAGACAGAGGTTGCTTACAGTGAGTATGTTGTTGCTCCTGTAAGACAGAGGTTGCTTACAGTGAGTCTGTTGAGCATATATCGGCTAATAAGTTTCGCCCTGCAAGACAAAGGTTGCTTGCAGTGGATACCCTGCAAGACAAAGGTTGCTTGCAGTGGATATTGCCAACAGGAAAGCCTTATCCAAACAGAGGTTGCTGGGTAACGTCGGGAGCAGGTATGTAACCGACAGATGAGCTCATTACCTGCGCTAGGGCTAGACATGCATCATACCTGGTTGCGCATTTCCTTTGTTATGATTGTGGTATAAATGTATGCTTTCCTTGTTTGTATTCTATTCTCTGTGTTTGTGATGTATTTTCTTGTATTCTTCTGTTTGTGTTCTGTTTTCTATTTTCTCTATTTCCTCTATTTATCTTCATCTTCTATTTACTGCTTTTTGTATTTTGCTATTCGTTTGAAAAACAACACGAAATTAATGAACTTAACTAATAACCCCGGCCCTACTAAGAACTCCCCAGTTCTTACCCCTTCTCTCTCCCTTCACCTTCAGATGGAAGTAAGAGTACCTTACCGTAGTTCGCTGATGACCGTTCGCAAGAAGAGGATTCTGCTCTAGATAGCTTTCTGAGTCTAGGGTGAATATCGTTCTCTGTTTATATGTATATACTGTGAAACCAGCCAACATCTACACCCCGTTCTTATGCGCACTTTAACCTAAATCCTGTGTACGAGATTCCTATTGTGTGGCTACTTCATGAGGTACCAGAGAGATGTCCTGTGGAAAAGTCTGATCGTGCAGAGGAGTAGCAGATGATGTTCTATCTTTTGATGACATTCCACCTGACTTGAGTTGTGAAGACTTAGAACGTACTTTCCCTCGCTTTAGTAGTTTAGAGGGACTAGGTGAGTATAGAGTCTAGGCTAGCCTAGGCGCCAGCTTAGGGACTTCTTGAATAGGTCAGGGCCTAGGATGTTGTATGTATATATATGTATATAGTTATTATTTAGCTATATCTAGGGGTGTTTTAACTAACAGTCTATGTTCTAATAAAGCTGGATCACGGAATGTTATCAACTGCTTGGGATGTATTTATGTGTGGTTGTTTATAACTATTTTATCTGTTATTATTTATGAATTGATTATGAATCATTCTGTTTTAAATCCAAATGCTTTAAAAAAAAAAATATACCTCGCAATTTAACTACGCTTTTAACAACGAATCAGGCTCATATGATAAATAATAGATAATAATTAGGAGGACAAATTGGTAGCGCTCAGTTTTCGGTATGATCTAGACATATTGAAAATTGGGTCGTTACAATTTGGTATCAGAGCAGTTCGTTCCCAGTAGAGCCTGGGGAGTGGACTGACTATGCTTCATTGTATACTCTGCTTGTGTGTCTCATGCTGTTAGGGTATCTTTAAGATACATTTGGCATGAATGTCTATGAGTGCTCATTTTGGGAATGTTCGTGCTAAACTTGAGATATTAAGACTGATCACCTTAATGTTGATTGTTTGGTGCGGATAAGACCTCAATGACTGTGAATAGGCATGGTTTAATTGAGCTCCGAATGACAAATCGACGTGAGCCACAACTATCTTCATAGCTGTTATGATCTTAATGGCTATGGATGTGTGAGATTTGGATGCTATCAGCAACGGACCGATCTCTTCGTTAGGATGGCTTGAAAGAAATAGACTGCTTGAAGATGGATTCTTGCACGTGGCTGAAATTTGAGGGCAAAATTTTCTTTTAGGAGGGTAGAATGTAACAACCCTGATTTTCGAGTATGCGAGATATTTTATGAAGGCACGGATTTTGCCAGAAGATCAGTAAAGGGAACACCTCTTCTATATCAACAAGTATCTCAATCCTCATTGTCATTATGTCATCCTTAAGCTAGAACCTTTTTCGAGGCAAGCTCGATAACGCGGTCACGAAGAACCTAGTTTTTGAACCGTATCGGTTGGCAGTTTGATTCTGATTTTCGTAAATAGTCTCAGTTTGACGAACTGGACTCGATTCATGAGAGAAGAAAGATAATAGTATAATATTATCATTATATTAGTATTAGAAGTTGCTTGAAAGATATTATAAGGTTACCTGGTCTGTTTTAGTTAAAAACAGAAAATCGGTTTAACCGGGTTTACGGTTTACTGGTTCAGCTTAGCACCAGCACTCTCTGATGACTTTAGCAATGCTAAGGCCTCATCATACATGTTTTATTCTCATATTAAATATGTTACTAGTGTCATTTATGCTAGTAGCTCAGAAAATAATTTTTAGAGATATTTTTACAAGTGTTCCGATACATCTAGTTTTAGTAGTTGTACACCAGAGATATTTTAATATTATTTTAATCCACCTCCAAGCCAACCAATCACAACTCACCCTACACCCCCAAAACCCCCAAGGCTGCCTCATTTGCTCATTGTGGCCGAAAATCACCATGAGAAAAAGGAGAGAAAGTTCTTGGTTCATAAATCTTCAAAGCTTGATTTCTTCTGAACTAAAACTCAAACCAAAACTCCGATTTCACCAAAATGATCCTCTCTTCTTTCTCTACATAACCATATAACATATCAAGTCTGGAAATAAGGTGAGATGGCTGTCTCCCTCCCTCTTCAATTCGGTTTTCAAGGAAAACCATGCAAAACATGTGTTTTCTTGATGTTTTTCCTTAGGAATCATGCTTAACTTGACTTGAGGGCCAAGAAACGTTAATTTCCAGCAAGTCTAAGGTGAGATATCTCTTCTTAACATGCTGAGGGAGATTTGGTCAGTTGAGAGTTTGTGGATTTAAAGTTGTTCTTGATGTGATTTAGGAAGAAAAAGTGCTTAAGGACCACCTGAAAGAGTAACCGGATTTGAAGCAGCAAATCAAGGTAGGGTTTGATGAATTTAATCTTGATTGATTGTGTTTGAGTTGTGTAATTATGATATGGTTTGGCTGTGCTTGAAATTGATTGTTTATGAGTGATTCTTGTTGAAAGTTTGTTGAAAATTTGATGAAATTTGATGATATTTAAGCTATGAATGTTGTTCTTGAGGGCTGCTGGAAAACGAAACCCTAGGCCTTAAATTGGGGTTCAATTTGTGTTAAAATCATGTGAAAAAGATGGGGTTTAGTGGCTGCTAATTTATTATGAATTATGGTAAAAATCGGTTGCTGAAAAGACTGAAAAACGGGTAAAAACAGAGAAAGAATCTGAAGAATTTACGAAGAACACGAAGAACACTTTGAGTGTGGTGAAGAACATTGAAGAACACCTTTTAGATCTTAGAAAGGGCAAGGAAGTAAATATTTTGGTGTTTGAGGGGTTATTTTGTAATTTCTGAAAGTTAGGGTGGTTAAAGTAGAAATATTAAAAGTTACGGGTGGTAAAAAGTGAGTTTATAAAGTAAAAGGTTAAAGGAAGGTAATTTTCGAAAATATATTAATAAAATAATAAATAATAATAAATATTAAATAATAATATTTAAAAAATAATATTTAATAAAATAATAAAATAATACAAAAAAGGCAGTTTTCTGTAAAAGCTTTAGAAAGACAACTTTAAGTGCAGAATCTCATAATTACCTTCATAAAACACTTAGGGAGTAGTAATAACATGTTAGTGAGGAAAAGATAAATAAAAGATAAAAAGTTAAAGAAAAGATAAAAACCAAAGAAAAAGTCTGTAAAATTCTAACGACAGAAAAACAGACAGAGACTAGTGAACGAACTAGGGCAACTTAGTTAGTACTTGAGTTGCGACTAGTGTTAGGTATAATATGAAAAGTTAAACTGTTTCAGTATAGACTTAATGAACCTATACTTGGGGCAGAATAACTATTCATACCGAAATTTACATAAGCTTTAAATACATACGTTAAGCAGAGAAATCAGAGTAAAGTAAAGAGATAAAGAAAAAGAGTGATATGGATACAGAAGAAAGAGTAATCAGAGAAAAGTAAAGAGATACAGAGAACAGAGTAACTAGAAAAGAATAAAGAGATACAAAGGGAAAGAGTAATGTGATAAAGAGAAATGGTTTGAGCCAAGATATTGTAAAAGTGAAAGATGTAAAGTTTGTATAGTATGATTGAACAGAGAAAGAAAGAGATATTGCATAAGAATGTGAACGTGATGACGAATAATGAGAATGATAATGAATGATGATAATAAGAATGATTATGTAAGAATCTGCTGCAGAGAGGCAGTCAGATAGATGGTGGTACGACCACTGAGAACGCTTTCCTGGGATACCTTGCTATAATGCTTTGCTGTAAGACAGAGGTTGCTTACAGAGGTATCAAGATGAATGTGCTCCTGTAAGACAGAGGTTGCTTACAGTGAGTATGTTGTTGCTCCTGTAAGACAGAGGTTGCTTACAGTGAGTCTGTTGAGCATATATCGACTAATAAGTTTCGCCCTGCAAGACAAAGGTTGCTTGCAGTGGATACCCTGCAAGACAAAGGTTGCTTGCAGTGGATATTGCCAACAGGAAAGCCTTATCCAGACAGAGGTTGCTGGGTAACGTCGGGAGCGGGTATGTAACCGACAGATGAGCTCATTACCTGCGCTAGGGCTAGACATGCATCATACCTGGTTGCGCATTCCTTTGTTATGATTGTGGTATAAATGTATGCTTTCCTTGTTTGTATTCTATTCTCTGTGTTTGTGATGTATTTTCTTGTATTCTTCTGTTTGTGTTCTGTTTTCTATTTTCTCTATTTCCTCTATTTATCTTCATCTTCTATTTACTGCTTTTGTATTTTGCTATTCGTTTGAAAAAAACACGAAATTAATGAACTTAACTAATAACCCCGGCCCTACTAAGAACTCCCCGTTCTTACCCCTTCTCTCTCCCTTCACCTTCAGATGGAAGTAGAGTACCTTACCGTAGTTCGCTGATGACCGTTCGCAAGAAGAGGATTCTGCTCTAGATAGCTTTCTGAGTCTAGGGTGAATATCGTTCTCTGTTTATATGTATATACTGTGAAACCAGCCAACATCTACACCCCGTTCGTATGGCACTTTAACCTAAATCCTGTGTACGAGATTCCTATTGTGTGGCTACTTCATGAGGTACCAGAGAGATGTCCTGTGGAAAAGTCTGATCGTGCAGAGTAGCAGATGATGTTCTATCTTTTGATGACATTCCACTGACTTGAGTTGTGAAGACTTAGAACGTACTTTCCTCGCTTTAGTAGTTTAGAGGGACTAGGTGAGTATAGAGTCTAGGCTAGCCTAGGCGCCAGCTTAGGGACTTCTTGAACAGGTCAGGGCCTAGGATGTTGTATGTATATATATGTATATAGTTATTATTTAGCTATATCTAGGGGTGTTTTAACTAACAATCTATGTTCTAATAAAGCTGGATCACGGAATGTTATCAACTGCTTGGGATGTATTTATGTGTGGTTGTTTATAACTGTTTTATCTGTTATTTTATGAATTGATTATGAATCATTCTGTTTTAAATCCAAATGCTTTCAAAAAAAAAATACCTCGCAATTTAACTACGCTTTTAACAACGAATCAGGCTCATATGATAAATAATAGATATATAATTAGGAGACAATTGGTAGCGCTCAGTTTTCGGTATGATCTAGACATATTGAAAATTGGGTCGTTACAATTTGGTATCAGAGCAGTTCGTTCCCAGTAGAGCCTGGGGAGTGGACTGACTATGCTTCATTGCATACTCTGCTTGTGTGTCTCATGCTGTTAGGGTATCTTTAAGATACATTTGGCATGAATGTCTATGAGTGCTCATTTTGGGAATGTTCGTGCTAAACTTGAGATATTAAGACTGATCACCTTAATGTTGATTGTTTGGTACGGATAAGACCTCAATGACTGTGAATAGGCATGGTTTAATTGAGCTCCGAATGACAATCGACGTGAGCCACAACTATCTTCATAGCTGTTATGATCTTAATGGCTATGGATGTGTGAGATTTGGATGCTATCAGCAACGGACCGATCTCTTCGTTAGGATGGCTTGAAAGAAATAGACTGCTTGAAGATGGATTCTTGCACGTGGCTGAAATTTTGAGGGCAAAATTTTCTTTAGGAGGGTAGAATGTAACAACCCTGATTTTCGAGTATGCGAGATATTTTATGAAGGCACGGATTTTGCCAGAAGATCAGTAAAGGGAACACCTCTTCTATATCAACAAGTATCTCAATCCTCATTGTCATTATGTCATCCTTAAGCTAGAACCTTTTTGAGGCAAGCTCGATAACGCGGTCACGAAGAACCTAGTTTTTGAACCGTATCGGTTGGCAGTTTTGATTCTGATTTTCGTAAATAGTCTCAGTTTGACGAACTGGACTCGATTCATGAGAGAAGAAAGATAATAGTATAATATTATCATTATATTAGTATTAGAAGTTGCTTGAAAGATATTATAAGGTTACCTGGTCTGTTTTAGTTAAAACAGAAAATCGGTTTAACCGGGTTTACGGTTTACTGGTGCAGCTTAGCACCAGCACTCTCTGATGACTTTAGCAATGCTAAGGCCTCATCATACATGTTTTATTCTCATATTAAATATGTTACTAGTGTCATTTATGCTAGTAGCTCAGAAAAATTTTTTAGAGATATTTTTACAAGTGTTCCGATACATCTAGTTTTAGTAGTTGTACACCAGAGATATTTTAATATATTTTAATCCACCTCCAAGCCAACCAATCACAACTCACCCTACACCCCCAAAACCCCAAGGCTGCCTCATTTGCTCATTGTGGCCGAAAATCACCAAGAAAAAGGAGAGAAAGTTCTTGGTTCATAAATCTTCAAAGCTTGATTTCTTCTGAACTAAAACTCAAACCAAAACTCCGATTTCACCAAAATGATCCTCTCTTCTTTCTCTACATAACATATAACATATCAAGGCTGGAATAAGGTGAGATGGCTGTCTCCCTCCTCTTCAATTCGGTTTTCAAGGAAAAACTATGCAAAACATGTTTTTCTTGATGTTTTTCCTTAGGAAATGCTTAACTGACTTGAGGGCAAGAACGTTAATTTCCAGCAAGTCTAAGTGAGATATCTCTTCTT
>NC_080386.1:64126226-64153726 GCF_014773155.1 Arachis stenosperma
CAGGCTATATGATAAATAATAGATAATAATTAGGAGGACAAATTGGTAGCGCTCAGTTTTCGGTATGATCTAGACATATTGAAAATTGGGGTCGTTACATTTGGTATCAGAGCAGTTCGTTCCCAGTAGAGCCTGGGGAGTGGACTGACTATGCTTCATTGCATACTCTGCTTGTGTGTCTCATGCTGTTAGGGTATCTTTAAGATACATTTGGCATGAATGTCTATGAGTGCTCATTTTGGGAATGTTCGTGCTAAACTTGAGATATTAAGACTGATCACCTTAATGTTGATTGTTTTGGTACGGATAAGACCTCAATGACTGTGAATAGGCATGGTTTAATTGAGCTCCGAATGACAAATCGACGTGAGCCACAACTATCTTCATAGCTGTTATGATCTTAATGGCTATGGATGTGTGAGATTTGGATGCTATCAGCAACGGACCGATCTCTTCGTTAGGATGGCTTGAAAGAAATAGACTGCTTGAAGATGGATTCTTGCACGTGGCTGAAATTTTGAGGGCAAAATTTTTTTAGGAGGGTAGAATGTAACAACCCTGATTTTCGAGTATGCGAGATTTTATGAAGGCACGGATTTTGCCAGAAGATCAGTAAAGGGAACACCTCTTCTATATCAACAAGTATCTCAATCCTCATTGTCATTATGTCATCCTTAAGCTAGAACCTTTTTGAGGCAAGCTCGATAACGCGGTCACGAAGAACCTAGTTTTTGAACCGTATCGGTTGGCAGTTTGATTCTGATTTCGTAAATAGTCTCAGTTTGACGAACTGGACTCGATTCATGAGAGAAGAAAGATAATAGTATAATATTATCATTATATTAGTATTAGAAGTTGCTTGAAAGATATTATAGGTTACCTGGTCTGTTTAGTTAAAAACAGAAAATCGGTTTAACGGGTTTACGGTTTACTGGTGCAGCTTAGCACCAGCACTCTCTGATGACTTTAGCAATGCTAAGGCCTCATCATACATGTTTTATTCTCATATTAAATATGTTACTAGTGTCATTTATGCTAGTAGCTCAGAAAATAATTTTTAGAGATTTTTACAAGTGTTCCGATACATCTAGTTTTAGTAGTTGTACACCAGAGATATTTTAATATTATTTTAATCCACCTCCAAGCCAACCAATCACAACTCACCCTACACCCCCAAAACCCCCAGGCTGCCTCATTTGCTCATTGTGGCCGAAAATCACCAAGAGAAAAAGGAGAGAAAGTTCTTGGTTCATAAATCTTCAAAGCTTGATTTCTTTCTGAACTAAAACTCAAACCAAAACTCCGATTTCACCAAAATGATCCTCTCTTCTTTCTCTACATAACCATATAACATATCAAGGCTGGAAATAAGGTGAGATGGCTGTCTCCCTCCCTCTTCAATTCGGTTTTCAAGGAAAACATGCAAAACATGTGTTTTCTTGATGTTTTTCCTTAGGAATCATGCTTAACTTGACTTGAGGGCCAAGAAACGTTAATTTCCAGCAAGTCTAAGGTGAGATATCTCTTCTTAACATGCTGAGGGAGATTTGGTCAGTTGAGAGTTTGTGGATTTAAAGTTGTTCTTGATGTGATTTAGGAAGAAAAAGTGCTTAAGGACCACCTGAAAGAGTAACCGGATTTGAAGCAGCAAATCAAGGTAGGGTTTGATGAATTTAATCTTGATTGATTGTGTTGAGTTGTGTAATTATGATATGGTTTGGCTGTGCTTGAAATTGATTGTTTATATGAGTGATTCTTGTTGAAAGTTTGTTGAAAATTTGATGAAATTTGATGATATTTAAGCTATGAATGTTGTTCTTGAGGGCTGCTGGAAAACGAAACCCTAGGCCTTAAATTGGGGTTCAATTTGTGTTAAAATCAGTGGAAAAGATGGGGTTTTAGTGGCTGCTAATTTATTATGAATTATGGTAAAAATCGGTTGCTGAAAAGACTGAAAAACGGGTAAAAACAGAGAAAGAATCTGAAGAATTTACGAAGAACACGAAGAACACTTTGAGTGTGGTGAAGAACATTGAAGAACACCTTTTAGATCTTAGAAAGGGCAAGGAAGTAAATATTTTGGTGTTTGAGGGGTTATTTTGTAATTTCTGAAAGTTAGGGTGGTTAAAGTAGAAATATTAAAAGTTACGGGTGGTAAAAAGTGAGTTTATAAAGTAAAAGGTTAAAGGAAGGTAATTTTCGAAAATATATTAATAAAATAATAAATAATAATAAATATTAAATAATAAATTTAAATAAAAATAATATTTTAATAAAAATAATAAAATAATGCAAAAAAGGCAGTTTTCTGTAAAAGCTTTAGAAAGACAACTTTAAGTGCAGAATCTCATAATTACCTTCATAAAACATTAGGGAGTAGTAATAACATGTTAGTGAGGAAAAGATAAATAAAGATAAAAAGTTAAAGAAAAGATAAAACCAAGAAAAAGTCTGTAAAATTCTAACGACAGAAAACAGACAGAGACTAGTGAACGAACTAGGGCAACTTAGTTAGTACTTGAGTTGCGACTAGTGTTAGGTATAATATGAAAAGTTAACTGTTTCAGTATAGACTTAATGAACCTAACTTGGGGCAGAATAACTATTCATACCGAAATTTACATAAGCTTTAAATACATACGTTAAGCAGAGAAATCAGAGTAAAGTAAAGAGATAAAGAGAAAAAGAGTGATATGGATACAGAAGAAAGAGTAATCAGAGAAAAGTAAAGAGATACAGAGAACAGAGTAACTAGAAAGAATAAAGAGATACAAAGGAAAAGAGTAATGTGATAAAGAGAAATGGTTTGAGCCAAGATATTGTAAAAGTGAAAGATGTAAAGTTTGTATAGTATGATTGAACAGAGAAAGAAAGAGATTGCATAAGAATGTGAACGTGATGACGAATAATGAGAATGATAATGAATGATGATAATAAGAATGATTATGTAAGAATCTGCTGCAGAGAGGCAGTCAGATAGATGGTGGTACGACCACTGAGAACGCTTTCCTGGGATACCTTGCTATAATGCTTTGCTGTAAGACAGAGGTTGCTTACAGAGGTATCAAGATGAATGTGCTCCTGTAAGACAGAGGTTGCTTACAGTGAGTATGTTGTTGCTCCTGTAAGACAGAGGTTGCTTACAGTGAGTCTGTTGAGCATATATCGCTAATAAGTTTCGCCCTGCAAGACAAAGGTTGCTTGCAGTGGATACCCTGCAAGACAAAGGTTGCTTGCAGTGGATATTGCCAACAGGAAAGCCTTATCCACAGAGGTTGCTGGGTAACGTCGGGAGCGGGTATGTAACCGACAGATGAGCTCATTACCTGCGCTAGGGCTAGACATGCATCATACCTGGTTGCGCATTTCCTTTGTTATGATTGTGGTATAAATGTATGCTTTCCTTGTTTGTATTCTATTCTCTGTGTTTGTGATGTATTTTCTTGTATTCTTCTGTTTGTGTTCTGTTTTCTATTTTCTCTATTTCCTCTATTTATCTTCATCTTCTATTTACTGCTTTTTGTATTTTGCTATTCGTTTGAAAAACAACACGAAATTAATGAACTTAACTAATAACCCCGGCCCTACTAAGAACTCCCCAGTTCTTACCCCTTCTCTCTCCCTTCACCTTCAGATGGAAGTAAGAGTACCTTACCGTAGTTCGCTGATGACCGTTCGCAAGAAGAGGATTCTGCTCTAGATAGCTTTCTGAGTCTAGGGTGAATATCGTTCTCTGTTTATATGTATATACTGTGAAACCAGCCAACATCTACACCCCGTTCGTATGTGCACTTTAACCTAAATCCTGTGTACGAGATTCCTATTGTGTGGCTACTTCATGAGGTACCAGAGAGATGTCCTGTGGAAAAGTCTGATCGTGCAGAGGAGTAGCAGATGATGTTCTATCTTTTGATGACATTCCACCTGACTTGAGTTGTGAAGACTTAGAACGTACTTTCCTCGCTTTAGTAGTTTAGAGGGACTAGGTGAGTATAGAGTCTAGGCTAGCCTAGGCGCCAGCTTAGGGACTTCTTGAACAGGTCAGGGCCTAGGATGTTGTATGTATATATGTATATAGTTATTATTTAGCTATATCTAGGGGTGTTTTAACTAACAGTCTATGTTCTAATAAAGCTGGATCACGGAATGTTATCAACTGCTTGGGATGTATTTATGTGTGGTTGTTTATAACTGTTTTATCTGTTATTATTTATGAATTGATTATGAATCATTCTGTTTAAATCCAAATGCTTTAAAAAAAAAATATACCTCGCAATTTAACTACGCTTTTAACAACGAATCAGGCTCATATGATAAATAATAGATAATAATTAGGAGGACAAATTGGTAGCGCTCAGTTTTCGGTATGATCTAGACATATTGAAAATTGGGTCGTTACAATTTGGTATCAGAGCAGTTCGTTCCCAGTAGAGCCTGGGGAGTGGACTGACTATGCTTCATTGCATACTCTGCTTGTGTGTCTCATGCTGTTAGGGTATCTTTAAGATACATTTGGCATGAATGTCTATGAGTGCTCATTTTGGGAATGTTCGTGCTAAACTTGAGATATTAAGACTGATCACCTTAATGTTGATTGTTTGGTACGGATAAGACCTCAATGACTGTGAATAGGCATGGTTTAATTGAGCTCCGAATGACAAATCGACGTGAGCCACAACTATCTTCATAGCTGTTATGATCTTAATGGCTATGGATGTGTGAGATTTGGATGCTATCAGCAACGGACCGATCTCTTCGTTAGGATGGCTTGAAAGAAATAGACTGCTTGAAGATGGATTCTTGCACGTGGCTGAAATTTTGAGGGCAAAATTTTCTTTTAGGAGGGTAGAATGTAACAACCCTGATTTTCGAGTATGCGAGATATTTTATGAAGGCACGGATTTTGCCAGAAGATCAGTAAAGGGAACACCTCTTCTATATCAACAAGTATCTCAATCCTCATTGTCATTATGTCATCCTTAAGCTAGAACCTTTTTGAGGCAAGCTCGATAACGCGGTCACGAAGAACCTAGTTTTTGAACCGTATCGGTTGGCAGTTTTGATTCTGATTTTCGTAAATAGTCTCAGTTTGACGAACTGGACTCGATTCATGAGAGAAGAAAGATAATAGTATAATATTATCATTATATTAGTATTAGAAGTTGCTTGAAAGATATTATAAGGTTACCTGGTCTGTTTTAGTTAAAAACAGAAAATCGGTTTAACCGGGTTTACGGTTTACTGGTGCAGCTTAGCACCAGCACTCTCTGATGACTTTAGCAATGCTAAGGCCTCATCATACATGTTTTATTCTCATATTAAATATGTTACTAGTGTCATTTATGCTAGTAGCTCAGAAAATAATTTTTAGAGATATTTTACAAGTGTTCCGATACATCTAGTTTAGTAGTTGTACACCAGAGATATTTTAATATTATTTTAATCCACCTCCAAGCCAACCAATCACAACTCACCCTACACCCCCAAAACCCCCAAGGCTGCCTCATTTGCTCATTGTGGCCGAAAATCACCAGAGAAAAAGGAGAGAAAGTTCTTGGTTCATAAATCTTCAAAGCTTGATTTCTTCTGAACTAAAACTCAAACCAAAACTCCGATTTCACCAAAATGATCCTCTCTTCTTTCTCTACATAACCATATAACATATCAAGGCTGGAAATAAGGTGAGATGGCTGTCTCCCTCCCTCTTCAATTCGGTTTTCAAGGAAAACTATGCAAAACATGTGTTTTCTTGATGTTTTTCCTTAGGAATCATGCTTAACTTGACTTGAGGGCCAAGAAACGTTAATTTCCAGCAAGTCTAAGGTGAGATATCTCTTCTTAACATGCTGAGGGAGATTTGGTCAGTTGAGAGTTTGTGGATTTAAAGTTGTTCTTGATGTGATTTAGGAAGAAAAAGTGCTTAAGGACCACCTGAAAGAGTAACCGGATTTGAAGCAGCAAATCAAGGTAGGGTTTGATGAATTTAATCTTGATTGATTGTGTTTGAGTTGTGTAATTATGATATGGTTTGGCTGTGCTTGAAATTGATTGTTTATATGAGTGATTCTTGTTGAAAGTTTGTTGAAAATTTGATGAAATTTGATGATATTTAAGCTATGAATGTTGTTCTTGAGGGCTGCTGGAAAACGAAACCCTAGGCCTTAAATTGGGGTTCAATTTGTGTTAAAATCATGTGGAAAAGATGGGGTTTTAGTGGCTGCTAATTTATTATGAATTATGGTAAAAATCGGTTGCTGAAAAGACTGAAAAACGGGTAAAAACAGAGAAAGAATCTGAAGAATTTACGAAGAACACGAAGAACACTTTGAGTGTGGTGAAGAACATTGAAGAACACCTTTTAGATCTTAGAAAGGGCAAGGAAGTAAATATTTTGGTGTTTGAGGGGTTATTTTGTAATTTCTGAAAGTTAGGGTGGTTAAAGTAGAAATATTAAAAGTTACGGGTGGTAAAAAGTGAGTTTATAAAGTAAAAGGTTAAAGGAAGGTAATTTTCGAAAATATATTAATAAAATAATAAATAATAATAAAATATTAAATAATAATATTTAAATAAAAATAATATTTTAATAAAAATAATAAAATAATGCAAAAAAGGCAGTTTTCTGTAAAAGCTTTAGAAAGACAACTTTAAGTGCAGAATCTCATAATTACCTTCATAAAACATTAGGGAGTAGTAATAACATGTTAGTGAGGAAAAGATAAATAAAGATAAAAAGTTAAAGAAAAGATAAAAACCAAAGAAAAAGTCTGTAAAATTCTAACGACAGAAAACAGACAGAGACTAGTGAACGAACTAGGGCAACTTAGTTAGTACTTGAGTTGTGACTAGTGTTAGGTATAATATGAAAAGTTAAACTGTTTCAGTATAGACTTAATGAACCTATACTTGGGGCAGAATAACTATTCATACCGAAATTTACATAAGCTTTAAATACATACGTTAAGCAGAGAAATCAGAGTAAAGTAAAGAGATAAAGAGAAAAAGAGTGATATGGATACAGAAGAAAGAGTAATCAGAGAAAAGTAAAGAGATACAGAGAACAGAGTAACTAGAAAAGAATAAAGAGATACAAAGAGAAAAGAGTAATGTGATAAAGAGAAATGGTTTGAGCCAAGATATTGTAAAAGTGAAAGATGTAAAGTTTGTATAGTATGATTGAACAGAGAAAGAAAGAGATATTGCATAAGAATGTGAACGTGATGACGAATAATGAGAATGATAATGAATGATGATAATAAGAATGATTATGTAAGAATCTGCTGCAGAGAGGCAGTCAGATAGATGGTGGTACGACCACTGAGAACGCTTTCCTGGGATACCTTGCTATAATGCTTTGCTGTAAGACAGAGGTTGCTTACAGAGGTATCAAGATGAATGTGCTCCTGTAAGACAGAGGTTGCTTACAGTGAGTATGTTGTTGCTCCTGTAAGACAGAGGTTGCTTACAGTGAGTCTGTTGAGCATATATCGGCTAATAAGTTTCGCCCTGCAAGACAAAGGTTGCTTGCAGTGGATACCCTGCAAGACAAAGGTTGCTTGCAGTGGATATTGCCAACAGGAAAGCCTTATCCAGACAGAGGTTGCTGGGTAACGTCGGGAGCGGGTATGTAACCGACAGATGAGCTCATTACCTGCGCTAGGGCTAGACATGCATCATACCTGGTTGCGCATTTCCTTTGTTATGATTGTGGTATAAATGTATGCTTTCCTTGTTTGTATTCTATTCTCTGTGTTTGTGATGTATTTTCTTGTATTCTTCTGTTTGTGTTCTGTTTTCTATTTTCTCTATTTCCTCTATTTATCTTCATCTTCTATTTACTGCTTTTTGTATTTTGCTATTCGTTTGAAAAACAACACGAAATTAATGAACTTAACTAATAACCCCGGCCCTACTAAGAACTCCCCAGTTCTTACCCCTTCTCTCTCCCTTCACCTTCAGATGGAAGTAAGAGTACCTTACCGTAGTTCGCTGATGACCGTTCGCAAGAAGAGGATTCTGCTCTAGATAGCTTTCTGAGTCTAGGGTGAATATCGTTCTCTGTTTATATATATATACTGTGAAACCAGCCAACATCTACACCCCGTTCGTATGTGCACTTTAACCTAAATCCTGTGTACGAGATTCCTATTGTGTGGCTACTTCATGAGGTACCAGAGAGATGTCCTGTGGAAAAGTCTGATCGTGCAGAGGAGTAGCAGATGATGTTCTATCTTTTGATGACATTCCACCTGACTTGAGTTGTGAAGACTTAGAACGTACTTTCCTCGCTTTAGTAGTTTAGAGGGACTAGGTGAGTATAGAGTCTAGGCTAGCCTAGGCGCCAGCTTAGGGACTTCTTGAACAGGTCAGGGCCTAGGATGTTGTATGTATATATATGTATATAGTTATTATTTAGCTATATCTAGGGGTGTTTTAACTAACAATCTATGTTCTAATAAAGCTGGATCACGGAATGTTATCAACTGCTTGGGATGTATTTATGTGTGGTTGTTTATAACTGTTTTATCTGTTATTATTTATGAATTGATTATGAATCATTCTGTTTTAAATCCAAATGCTTTCAAAAAAAAATATACCTCGCAATTTAACTACGCTTTTAACAACGAATCAGGCTCATATGATAAATAATAGATAATAATTAGGAGGACAAATTGGTAGCGCTCAGTTTTCGGTATGATCTAGACATATTGAAAATTGGGTCGTTACAATTTGGTATCAGAGCAGTTCGTTCCCAGTAGAGCCTGGGGAGTGGACTGACTATGCTTCATTGCATACTCTGCTTGTGTGTCTCATGCTGTTAGGGTATCTTTAAGATACATTTGGCATGAATGTCTATGAGTGCTCATTTTGGGAATGTTCGTGCTAAACTTGAGATATTAAGACTGATCACCTTAATGTTGATTGTTTGGTACGGATAAGACCTCAATGACTGTGAATAGGCATGGTTTAATTGAGCTCCGAATGACAAATCGACGTGAGCCACAACTATCTTCATAGCTGTTATGATCTTAATGGCTATGGATGTGTGAGATTTGGATGCTATCAGCAACGGACCGATCTCTTCGTTAGGATGGCTTGAAAGAAATAGACTGCTTGAAGATGGATTCTTGCACGTGGCTGAAATTTTGAGGGCAAAATTTTCTTTTAGGAGGGTAGAATGTAACAACCCTGATTTTCGAGTATGCGAGATATTTTATGAAGGCACGGATTTTGCCAGAAGATCAGTAAAGGGAACACCTCTTCTATATCAACAAGTATCTCAATCCTCATTGTCATTATGTCATCCTTAAGCTAGAACCTTTTTCGAGGCAAGCTCGATAACGCGGTCACGAAGAACCTAGTTTTTGAACCGTATCGGTTGGCAGTTTTGATTCTGATTTTCGTAAATAGTCTCAGTTTGACGAACTGGACTCGATTCATGAGAGAAGAAAGATAATAGTATAATATTATCATTATATTAGTATTAGAAGTTGCTTGAAAGATATTATAAGGTTACCTGGTCTGTTTTAGTTAAAAACAGAAAATCGGTTTAACCGGGTTTACGGTTTACTGGTGCAGCTTAGCACCAGCACTCTCTGATGACTTTAGCAATGCTAAGGCCTCATCATACATGTTTTATTCTCATATTAAATATGTTACTAGTGTCATTTATGCTAGTAGCTCAGAAAATAATTTTTAGAGATATTTTTACAAGTGTTCCGATACATCTAGTTTTAGTAGTTGTACACCAGAGATATTTTAATATTATTTTAATCCACCTCCAAGCCAACCAATCACAACTCACCCTACACCCCCAAAACCCCCAAGGCTGCCTCATTTGCTCATTGTGGCCGAAAATCACCAAGAGAAAAAGGAGAGAAAGTTCTTGGTTCATAAATCTTCAAAGCTTGATTTCTTCTGAACTAAAACTCAAACCAAAACTCCGATTTCACCAAAATGATCCTCTCTTCTTTCTCTACATAACCATATAACATATCAAGGCTGGAAATAAGGTGAGATGGCTGTCTCCCTCCCTCTTCAATTCGGTTTTCAAGGAAAACTATGCAAAACATGTGTTTTCTTGATGTTTTTCCTTAGGAATCATGCTTAACTTGACTTGAGGGCCAAGAAACGTTAATTTCCAGCAAGTCTAAGGTGAGATATCTCTTCTTAACATGCTGAGGGAGATTTGGTCAGTTGAGAGTTTGTGGATTTAAAGTTGTTCTTGATGTGATTTAGGAAGAAAAAGTGCTTAAGGACCACCTGAAAGAGTAACCGGATTTGAAGCAGCAAATCAAGGTAGGGTTTGATGAATTTAATCTTGATTGATTGTGTTTGAGTTGTGTAATTATGATATGGTTTGGCTGTGCTTGAAATTGATTGTTTATATGAGTGATTCTTGTTGAAAGTTTGTTGAAAATTTGATGAAATTTGATGATATTTAAGCTATGAATGTTGTTCTTGAGGGCTGCTGGAAAACGAAACCCTAGGCCTTAAATTGGGGTTCAATTTGTGTTAAAATCATGTGGAAAAGATGGGGTTTTAGTGGCTGCTAATTTATTATGAATTATGGTAAAAATCGGTTGCTGAAAAGACTGAAAAACGGGTAAAAACAGAGAAAGAATCTGAAGAATTTACGAAGAACACGAAGAACACTTTGAGTGTGGTGAAGAACATTGAAGAACACCTTTTAGATCTTAGAAAGGGCAAGGAAGTAAATATTTTGGTGTTTGAGGGGTTATTTTGTAATTTCTGAAAGTTAGGGTGGTTAAAGTAGAAATATTAAAAGTTACGGGTGGTAAAAAGTGAGTTTATAAAGTAAAAGGTTAAAGGAAGGTAATTTTCGAAAATATATTAATAAAATAATAAATAATAATAAAATATTAAATAATAATATTTAAATAAAAATAATATTTTAATAAAAATAATAAAATAATGCAAAAAAGGCAGTTTTCTGTAAAAGCTTTAGAAAGACAACTTTAAGTGCAGAATCTCATAATTACCTTCATAAAACACTTAGGGAGTAGTAATAACATGTTAGTGAGGAAAAGATAAATAAAAGATAAAAAGTTAAAGAAAAGATAAAAACCAAAGAAAAAGTCTGTAAAATTCTAACGACAGAAAAACAGACAGAGACTAGTGAACGAACTAGGGCAACTTAGTTAGTACTTGAGTTGCGACTAGTGTTAGGTATAATATGAAAAGTTAAACTGTTTCAGTATAGACTTAATGAACCTATACTTGGGGCAGAATAACTATTCATACCGAAATTTACATAAGCTTTAAATACATACGTTAAGCAGAGAAATCAGAGTAAAGTAAAGAGATAAAGAGAAAAAGAGTGATATGGATACAGAAGAAAGAGTAATCAGAGAAAAGTAAAGAGATACAGAGAACAGAGTAACTAGAAAAGAATAAAGAGATACAAAGAGAAAAGAGTAATGTGATAAAGAGAAATGGTTTGAGCCAAGATATTGTAAAAGTGAAAGATGTAAAGTTTGTATAGTATGATTGAACAGAGAAAGAAAGAGATATTGCATAAGAATGTGAACGTGATGACGAATAATGAGAATGATAATGAATGATGATAATAAGAATGATTATGTAAGAATCTGCTGCAGAGAGGCAGTCAGATAGATGGTGGTACGACCACTGAGAACGCTTTCCTGGGATACCTTGCTATAATGCTTTGCTGTAAGACAGAGGTTGCTTACAGAGGTATCAAGATGAATGTGCTCCTGTAAGACAGAGGTTGCTTACAGTGAGTATGTTGTTGCTCCTGTAAGACAGAGGTTGCTTACAGTGAGTCTGTTGAGCATATATCGGCTAATAAGTTTCGCCCTGCAAGACAAAGGTTGCTTGCAGTGGATACCCTGCAAGACAAAGGTTGCTTGCAGTGGATATTGCCAACAGGAAAGCCTTATCCAGACAGAGGTTGCTGGGTAACGTCGGGAGCGGGTATGTAACCGACAGATGAGCTCATTACCTGCGCTAGGGCTAGACATGCATCATACCTGGTTGCGCATTTCCTTTGTTATGATTGTGGTATAAATGTATGCTTTCCTTGTTTGTATTCTATTCTCTGTGTTTGTGATGTATTTTCTTGTATTCTTCTGTTTGTGTTCTGTTTTCTATTTTCTCTATTTCCTCTATTTATCTTCATCTTCTATTTACTGCTTTTTGTATTTTGCTATTCGTTTGAAAAACAACACGAAATTAATGAACTTAACTAATAACCCCGGCCCTACTAAGAACTCCCCAGTTCTTACCCCTTCTCTCTCCCTTCACCTTCAGATGGAAGTAAGAGTACCTTACCGTAGTTCGCTGATGACCGTTCGCAAGAAGAGGATTCTGCTCTAGATAGCTTTCTGAGTCTAGGGTGAATATCGTTCTCTGTTTATATGTATATACTGTGAAACCAGCCAACATCTACACCCCGTTCGTATGTGCACTTTAACCTAAATCCTGTGTACGAGATTCCTATTGTGTGGCTACTTCATGAGGTACCAGAGAGATGTCCTATGGAAAAGTCTGATCGTGCAGAGGAGTAGCAGATGATGTTCTATCTTTTGATGACATTCCACCTGACTTGAGTTGTGAAGACTTAGAACGTACTTTCCTCGCTTTAGTAGTTTAGAGGGACTAGGTGAGTATAGAGTCTAGGCTAGCCTAGGCGCCAGCTTAGGGACTTCTTGAACAGGTCAGGGCCTAGGATGTTGTATGTATATATATGTATATAGTTATTATTTAGCTATATCTAGGGGTGTTTTAACTAACAATCTATGTTCTAATAAAGCTGGATCACGGAATGTTATCAACTGCTTGGGATGTATTTATGTGTGGTTGTTTATAACTATTTTATCTGTTATTATTTATGAATTGATTTTGAATCATTCTGTTTTAAATCCAAATGCTTTCAAAAAAAAATATACCTCGCAATTTAACTACGCTTTTAACAACGAATCAGGCTCATATGATAAATAATAGATAATAATTAGGAGGACAAATTGGTAGCGCTCAGTTTTCGGTATGATCTAGACATATTGAAAATTGGGTCGTTACAATTTGGTATCAGAGCAGTTCGTTCCCAGTAGAGCCTGGGGAGTGGACTGACTATGCTTCATTGCATACTCTGCTTGTGTGTCTCATGCTGTTAGGGTATCTTTAAGATACATTTGGCATGAATGTCTATGAGTGCTCATTTTGGGAATGTTCGTGCTAAACTTGAGATATTAAGACTGATCACCTTAATGTTGATTGTTTGGTACGGATAAGACCTCAATGACTGTGAATAGGCATGGTTTAATTGAGCTCCGAATGACAAATCGACGTGAGCCACAACTATCTTCATAGCTGTTATGATCTTAATGGCTATGGATGTGTGAGATTTGGATGCTATCAGCAACGGACCGATCTCTTCGTTAGGATGGCTTGAAAGAAATAGACTGCTTGAAGATGGATTCTTGCACGTGGCTGAAATTTTGAGGGCAAAATTTTCTTTTAGGAGGGTAGAATGTAACAACCCTGATTTTCGAGTATGCGAGATATTTTATGAAGGCACGGATTTTGCCAGAAGATCAGTAAAGGGAACACCTCTTCTATATCAACAAGTATCTCAATCCTCATTGTCATTATGTCATCCTTAAGCTAGAACCTTTTTCGAGGCAAGCTCGATAACGCGGTCACGAAGAACCTAGTTTTTGAACCGTATCGGTTGGCAGTTTTGATTCTGATTTTGTAAATAGTCTCAGTTTGACGAACTGGACTCGATTCATGAGAGAAGAAAGATAATAGTATAATATTATCATTATATTAGTATTAGAAGTTGCTTGAAAGATATTATAAGGTTACCTGGTCTGTTTTAGTTAAAAACAGAAAATCGGTTTAACCGGGTTTACGGTTTACTGGTGCAGCTTAGCACCAGCACTCTCTGATGACTTTAGCAATGCTAAGGCCTCATCATACATGTTTTATTCTCATATTAAATATGTTACTAGTGTCATTTATGCTAGTAGCTCAAAAATAATTTTTAGAGATATTTTTACAAGTGTTCCGATACATCTAGTTTTAGTAGTTGTACACCAGAGATATTTTAATATTATTTTAATCCACCTCCAAGCCAACCAATCACAACTCACCCTACACCCCCAAAACCCCCAAGGCTGCCTCATTTGCTCATTGTGGCCGAAAATCACCAAGAGAAAAAGGAGAGAAAGTTCTTGGTTCATAAATCTTCAAAGCTTGATTTCTTCTGAACTAAAACTCAAACCAAAACTCCGATTTCACCAAAATGATCCTCTCTTCTTTCTCTACATAACCATATAACATATCAAGGCTGGAAATAAGGTGAGATGGCTGTCTCCCTCCCTCTTCAATTCGGTTTTCAAGGAAAACTATGCAAAACATGTGTTTTCTTGATGTTTTTCCTTAGGAATCATGCTTAACTTGACTTGAGGGCCAAGAAACGTTAATTTCCAGCAAGTCTAAGGTGAGATATCTCTTCTTAACATGCTGAGGGAGATTTGGTCAGTTGAGAGTTTGTGGATTTAAAGTTGTTCTTGATGTGATTTAGGAAGAAAAAGTGCTTAAGGACCACCTGAAAGAGTAACCGGATTTGAAGCAGCAAATCAAGGTAGGGTTTGATGAATTTAATCTTGATTGATTGTGTTTGAGTTGTGTAATTATGATATGGTTTGGCTGTGCTTGAAATTGATTGTTTATATGAGTGATTCTTGTTGAAAGTTTGTTGAAAATTTGATGAAATTTGATGATATTTAAGCTATGAATGTTGTTCTTGAGGGCTGCTGGAAAACGAAACCCTAGGCCTTAAATTGGGGTTCAATTTGTGTTAAAATCATGTGGAAAAGATGGGGTTTTAGTGGCTGCTAATTTATTATGAATTATGGTAAAAATCGGTTGCTGAAAAGACTGAAAAACGGGTAAAAACAGAGAAAGAATCTGAAGAATTTACGAAGAACACGAAGAACACTTTGAGTGTGGTGAAGAACATTGAAGAACACCTTTTAGATCTTAGAAAGGGCAAGGAAGTAAATATTTTGGTGTTTGAGGGGTTATTTTGTAATTTCTGAAAGTTAGGGTGGTTAAAGTAGAAATATTAAAAGTTACGGGTGGTAAAAAGTGAGTTTATAAAGTAAAAGGTTAAAGGAAGGTAATTTTCGAAAATATATTAATAAAATAATAAATAATAATAAAATATTAAATAATAATATTTAAATAAAAATAATATTTTAATAAAAATAATAAAATAATGCAAAAAAGGCAGTTTTCTGCAAAAGCTTTAGAAAGACAACTTTAAGTGCAGAATCTCATAATTACCTTCATAAAACACTTAGGGAGTGGTAATAACATGTTAGTGAGGAAAAGATAAATAAAAGATAAAAAGTTAAAGAAAAGATAAAAACCAAAGAAAAAGTCTGTAAAATTCTAACGACAGAAAAACAGACAGAGACTAGTGAACGAACTAGGGCAACTTAGTTAGTACTTGAGTTGCGACTAGTGTTAGGTATAATATGAAAAGTTAAACTGTTTCAGTATAGACTTAATGAACCTATACTTGGGGCAGAATAACTATTCATACCGAAATTTACATAAGCTTTAAATACATACGTTAAGCAGAGAAATCAGAGTAAAGTAAAGAGATAAAGAGAAAAAGAGTGATATGGATACAGAAGAAAGAGTAATCAGAGAAAAGTAAAGAGATACAGAGAACAGAGTAACTAGAACAGAATAAAGAGATACAAAGAGAAAAGAGTAATGTGATAAAGAGAAATGGTTTGAGCCAAGATATTGTAAAAGTGAAAGATGTAAAGTTTGTATAGTATGATTGAACAGAGAAAGAAAGAGATATTGCATAATGTGAACGTGATGACGAATAATGAGAATGATAATGAATGATGATAATAAGAATGATTATGTAAGAATCTGCTGCAGAGAGGCAGTCAGATAGATGGTGGTACGACCACTGAGAACGCTTTCCTGGGATACCTTGCTATAATGCTTTGCTGTAAGACAGAGGTTGCTTACAGAGGTATCAAGATGAATGTGCTCCTGTAAGACAGAGGTTGCTTACAGTGAGTGTGTTGTTGCTCCTGTAAAACAGAGGTTGCTTACAGTGAGTATGTTGTTGCTCCTGTAAGACAGAGGTTGCTTACAGTGAGTCTGTTGAGCATATATCGGCTAATAAGTTTCGCCCTGCAAGACAAAGGTTGCTTGCAGTGGATACCCTGCAAGACAAAGGTTGCTTGCAGTGGATATTGCCAACAGGAAAGCCTTATCCAGACAGAGGTTGCTGGGTAACGTCGGGAGCGGGTATGTAACCGACAGATGAGCTCATTACCTGCGCTAGGGCTAGACATGCATCATACCTGGTTGCGCATTTCCTTTGTTATGATTGTGGTATAAATGTATGCTTTCCTTGTTTGTATTCTATTCTCTGTGTTTGTGATGTATTTTCTTGTATTCTTCTGTTTGTGTTCTGTTTTCTATTTTCTCTATTTCCTCTATTTATCTTCATCTTCTATTTACTGCTTTTTGTATTTTGCTATTCATTTGAAAAACAACACGAAATTAATGAACTTAACTAATAACCCCGGCCCTACTAAGAACTCGCCAGTTCTTACCCCTTCTCTCTCCCTTCACCTTCAGATGGAAGTAAGAGTACCTTACCGTAGTTCGCTGATGACCGTTCGCAAGAAGAGGATTCTGCTCTAGATAGCTTTCTGAGTCTAGGGTGAATATCGTTCTCTGTTTATATGTATATACTGTGAAACCAGCCAACATCTACACCCCGTTCGTATGCGCACTTTAACCTAAATCCTGTGTACGAGATTCCTATTGTGTGGCTACTTCATGAGGTACCAGAGAGATGTCCTGTGGAAAAGTCTGATCGTGCAGAGGAGTAGCAGATGATGTTCTATCTTTTGATGACATTCCACCTGACTTGAGTTGTGAAGACTTAGAACGTACTTTCCCTCGCTTTAGTAGTTTAGAGGGACTAGGTGAGTATAGAGTCTAGGCTAGCCTAGGCGCCAGCTTAGGAACTTCTTGAACAGGTCAGGGCCTAGGATGTTGTATGTATATATATGTATATAGTTATTATTTAGCTATATCTAGGGGTGTTTTAACTAACAGTCTATGTTTTAATAAAGCTGGATCACGGAATGTTATCAACTGCTTGGGATGTATTTATGTGTGGTTGTTTATAACTGTTTTATCTGTTATTATTTATGAATTGATTATGAATCATTCTGTTTTAAATCCAAATGCTTTCAAAAAAAAATATACCTCGCAATTTAACTACGCTTTTAACAACGAATCAGGCTCATATGATAAATAATAGATAATAATTAGGAGGACAAATTGGTAGCGCTCAGTTTTCGGTATGATCTAGACATATTGAAAATTGGGTCGTTACAATTTGGTATCAGAGCAGTTCGTTCCCAGTAGAGCCTGGGGAGTGGACTGACTATGCTTCATTGCATACTCTGCTTGTGTGTCTCATGCTGTTAGGGTATCTTTAAGATACATTTGGCATGAATGTCTATGAGTGCTCATTTTGGGAATGTTCGTGCTAAACTTGAGATATTAAGACTGATCACCTTAATGTTGATTGTTTGGTGCGGATAAGACCTCAATGACTGTGAATAGGCATGGTTTAATTGAGCTCCGAATGACAAATCGACGTGAGCCACAACTATCTTCATAGCTGTTATGATCTTAATGGCTATGGATGTGTGAGATTTGGATGCTATCAGCAACGAACCGATCTCTTCGTTAGGATGGCTTGAAAGAAATAGACTGCTTGAAGATGGATTCTTGCACGTGGCTGAAATTTTGAGGGCAAAATTTTCTTTTAGGAGGGTAGAATGTAACAACCCTGATTTTCGAGTATGCGAGATATTTTATGAAGGCACGGATTTTGCCAGAAGATCAGTAAAGGGAACACCTCTTCTATATCAACAAGTATCTCAATCCTCATTGTCATTATGTCATCCTTAAGCTAGAACCTTTTTCGAGGCAAGCTCGATAACGCGGTCACGAAGAACCTAGTTTTTGAACCGTATCGGTTGGCAGTTTTGATTCTGATTTTCGTAAATAGTCTCAGTTTGACGAACTGGACTCGATTCATGAGAGAAGAAAGATAATAGTATAATATTATCATTATATTAGTATTAGAAGTTGCTTGAAAGATATTATAAGGTTACCTGGTCTGTTTTAGTTAAAAACAGAAAATCGGTTTAACCGGGTTTACGGTTTACTGGTGCAGCTTAGCACCAGCACTCTCTGATGACTTTAGCAATGCTAAGGCCTCATCATACATGTTTTATTCTCATATTAAATATGTTACTAGTGTCATTTATGCTAGTAGCTCAGAAAATAATTTTTAGAGATATTTTTACAAGTGTTCCGATACATCTAGTTTTAGTAGTTGTACACCAGAGATATTTTAATATTATTTTAATCCACCTCCAAGCCAACCAATCACAACTCACCCTACACCCCCAAAACCCCCAAGGCTGCCTCATTTGCTCATTGTGGCCGAAAATCACCAAGAGAAAAAGGAGAGAAAGTTCTTGGTTCATAAATCTTCAAAGCTTGATTTCTTCTGAACTAAAACTCAAACCAAAACTCCGATTTCACCAAAATGATCCTCTCTTCTTTCTCTACATAACCATATAACATATCAAGGCTGGAAATAAGGTGAGATGGCTGTCTCCCTCCCTCTTCAATTCGGTTTTCAAGGAAAACCATGCAAAACATGTGTTTTCTTGATGTTTTTCCTTAGGAATCATGCTTAACTTGACTTGAGGGCCAAGAAACGTTAATTTCCAGCAAGTCTAAGGTGAGATATCTCTTCTTAACATGCTGAGGGAGATTTGGTCAGTTGAGAGTTTGTGGATTTAAAGTTGTTCTTGATGTGATTTAGGAAGAAAAAGTGCTTAAGGACCACCTGAAAGAGTAACCGGATTTGAAGCAGCAAATCAAGGTAGGGTTTGATGAATTTAATCTTGATTGATTGTGTTTGAGTTGTGTAATTATGATATGGTTTGGCTGTGCTTGAAATTGATTGTTTATATGAGTGATTCTTGTTGAAAGTTTGTTGAAAATTTGATGAAATTTGATGATATTTAAGCTATGAATGTTGTTCTTGAGGGCTGCTGGAAAACGAAACCCTAGGCCTTAAATTGGGGTTCAATTTGTGTTAAAATCATGTGGAAAAGATGGGGTTTTAGTGGCTGCTAATTTATTATGAATTATGGTAAAAATCGGTTGCTGAAAAGACTGAAAAACGGGTAAAAATAGAGAAAAAATCTGAAGAATTTACGAAGAACACGAAGAACACTTTGAGTGTGGTGAAGAACATTGAAGAACACCTTTTAGATCTTAGAAAGGGCAAGGAAGTAAATATTTTGGTGTTTGAGGGGTTATTTTGTAATTTCTGAAAGTTAGGGTGGTTAAAGTAGAAATATTAAAAGTTACGGGTGGTAAAAAGTGAGTTTATAAAGTAAAAGGTTAAAGGAAGGTAATTTTCGAAAATATATTAATAAAATAATAAATAATAATAAAATATTAAATAATAATATTTAAATAAAAATAATATTTTAATAAAAATAATAAAATAATGCAAAAAAGGCAGTTTTCTGTAAAAGCTTTAGAAAGACAACTTTAAGTGCAGAATCTCATAATTACCTTCATAAAACACTTAGGGAGTAGTAATAACATGTTAGTGAGGAAAAGATAAATAAAAGATAAAAAGTTAAAGAAAAGATAAAAACCAAAGAAAAAGTCTGTAAAATTCTAACGACAGAAAAACAGACAGAGACTAGTGAACGAACTAGGGCAACTTAGTTAGTACTTGAGTTGCGACTAGTGTTAGGTATAATATGAAAAGTTAAACTGTTTCAGTATAGACTTAATGAACCTATACTTGGGGCAGAATAACTATTCATACCGAAATTTACATAAGCTTTAAATACATACGTTAAGCAGAGAAATCAGAGTAAAGTAAAGAGATAAAGAGAAAAAGAGTGATATGGATACAGAAGAAAGAGTAATCAGAGAAAAGTAAAGAGATACAGAGAACAGAGTAACTAGAACAGAATAAAGAGATACAAAGAGAAAAGAGTAATGTGATAAAGAGAAATGGTTTGAGCCAAGATATTGTAAAAGTGAAAGATGTAAAGTTTGTATAGTATGATTGAACAGAGAAAGAAAGAGATATGGCATAAGAATGTGAACGTGATAACGAATAATGAGAATGATAATGAATGATGATAATAAGAATGATTATGTAAGAATCTGCTGCAGAGAGGCAGTCAGATAGATGGTGGTACGACCACTGAGAACGCTTTCCTGGGATACCTTGCTATAATGCTTTGCTGTAAGACAGAGGTTGCTTACAGAGGTATCAAGATGAATGTGCTCCTGTAAGACAGAGGTTGCTTACAGTGAGTGTGTTGTTGCTCCTGTAAGACAGAGGTTGCTTACAGTGAGTATGTTGTTGCTCCTGTAAGACAGAGGTTGCTTACAGTGAGTCTGTTGAGCATATATCGGCTAATAAGTTTTGCCCTGCAAGACAAAGGTTGCTTGCAGTGGATACCCTGCAAGACAAAGGTTGCTTGCAGTGGATATTGCCAACAGGAAAGCCTTATCCAGACAGAGGTTGCTGGGTAACGTCGGGAGCGGGTATGTAACCGACAGATGAGCTCATTACCTGCGCTAGGGCTAGACATGCATCATACCTGGTTGCGCATTTCCTTTGTTATGATTGTGGTATAAATGTATGCTTTCCTTGTTTGTATTCTATTCTCTGTGTTTGTGATGTATTTTCTTGTATTCTTCTGTTTGTGTTCTGTTTTCTATTTTCTCTATTTCCTCTATTTATCTTCATCTTCTATTTACTGCTTTTTGTATTTTGCTATTCATTTGAAAAACAACACGAAATTAATGAACTTAACTAATAACCCCGGCCCTACTAAGAACTCGCCAGTTCTTACCCCTTCTCTCTCCCTTCACCTTCAGATGGAAGTAAGAGTACCTTACCGTAGTTCGCTGATGACCGTTCGCAAGAAGAGGATTCTGCTCTAGATAGCTTTCTGAGTCTAGGGTGAATATCGTTCTCTGTTTATATGTATATACTGTGAAACCAGCCAACATCTACACCCCGTTCGTATGCGCACTTTAACCTAAATCCTGTGTACGAGATTCCTATTGTGTGGCTACTTCATGAGGTACCAGAGAGATGTCCTGTGGAAAAGTCTGATCGTGCAGAGGAGTAGCAGATGATGTTCTATCTTTTGATGACATTCCACCTGACTTGAGTTGTGAAGACTTAGAACGTACTTTCCCTCGCTTTAGTAGTTTAGAGGGACTAGGTGAGTATAGAGTCTAGGCTAGCCTAGGCGCCAGCTTAGGGACTTCTTGAACAGGTCAGGGCCTAGGATGTTGTATGTATATATATGTATATAGTTATTATTTAGCTATATCTAGGGGTGTTTTAACTAACAGTCTATGTTTTAATAAAGCTGGATCACGGAATGTTATCAACTGCTTGGGATGTATTTATGTGTGGTTGTTTATAACTGTTTTATCTGTTATTATTTATGAATTGATTATGAATCATTCTGTTTTAAATCCAAATGCTTTCAAAAAAAAATATACCTCGCAATTTAACTACGCTTTTAACAACGAATCAGGCTCATATGATAAATAATAGATAATAATTAGGAGGACAAATTGGTAGCGCTCAGTTTTCGGTATGATCTAGACATATTGAAAATTGGGTCGTTACAATTTGGTATCAGAGCAGTTCGTTCCCAGTAGAGCCTGGGGAGTGGACTGACTATGCTTCATTGCATACTCTGCTTGTGTGTCTCATGCTGTTAGGGTATCTTTAAGATACATTTGGCATGAATGTCTATGAGTGCTCATTTTGGGAATGTTCGTGCTAAACTTGAGATATTAAGACTGATCACCTTAATGTTGATTGTTTGGTACGGATAAGACCTCAATGACTGTGAATAGGCATGGTTTAATTGAGCTCCGAATGACAAATCGACGTGAGCCACAACTATCTTCATAGCTGTTATGATCTTAATGGCTATGGATGTGTGAGATTTGGATGCTATCAGCAACGGACCGATCTCTTCGTTAGGATGGCTTGAAAGAAATAGACTGCTTGAAGATGGATTCTTGCACGTGGCTGAAATTTTGAGGGCAAAATTTTCTTTTAGGAGGGTAGAATGTAACAACCCTGATTTTCGAGTATGCGAGATATTTTATGAAGGCACGGATTTTGCTAGAAGATCAGTAAAGGGAACACCTCTTCTATATCAACAAGTATCTCAATCCTCATTGTCATTATGTCATCCTTAAGCTAGAACCTTTTTCGAGGCAAGCTCGATAACGCGGTCACGAAGAACCTAGTTTTTGAACCGTATCGGTTGGCAGTTTTAATTCTGATTTTCGTAAATAGTCTCAGTTTGACGAACTGGACTCGATTCATGAGAGAAGAAAGATAATAGTATAATATTATCATTATATTAGTATTAGAAGTTGCTTGAAAGATATTATAAGGTTACCTGGTCTGTTTTAGTTAAAAACAGAAAATCGGTTTAACCGGGTTTACGGTTTACTGGTGCATCTTAGCACCAGCACTCTCTGATGACTTTAGCAATGCTAAGGCCTCATCATACATGTTTTATTCTCATATTAAATATGTTACTAGTGTCATTTATGCTAGTAGCTCAGAAAATAATTTTTAGAGATATTTTTACAAGTGTTCCGATACATCTAGTTTTAGTAGTTGTACACCAGAGATATTTTAATATTATTTTAATCCAACTCCAAGCCAACCAATCACAACTCACCCTACACCCCCAAAACCCCCAAGGCTGCCTCATTTGATCATTGTGGCCGAAAATCACCAAGAGAAAAAGGAGAGAAAGTTCTTGGTTCATAAATCTTCAAAGCTTGATTTCTTCTGAACTAAAACTCAAACCAAAACTCCGATTTCACCAAAATGATCCTCTCTTCTTTCTCTACATAACCATATAACATATCAAGGCTGGAAATAAGGTGAGATGGCTGTCTCCCTCCCTCTTCAATTCGGTTTTCAAGGAAAACCATGCAAAACATGTGTTTTCTTGATGTTTTTCCTTAGGAATCATGCTTAACTTGACTTGAGGGCCAAGAAACGTTAATTTCCAGCAAGTCTAAGGTGAGATATCTCTTCTTAACATGCTGAGGGAGATTTGGTCAGTTGAGAGTTTGTGGATTTAAAGTTGTTCTTGATGTGATTTAGGAAGAAAAAGTGCTTAAGGACCACCTGAAAGAGTAACCGGATTTGAAGCAGCAAATCAAGGTAGGGTTTGATGAATTTAATCTTGATTGATTGTGTTTGAGTTGTGTAATTATGATATGGTTTGGCTGTGCTTGAAATTGATTGTTTATATGAGTGATTCTTGTTGAAAGTTTGTTGAAAATTTGATGAAATTTGATGATATTTAAGCTATGAATGTTGTTCTTGAGGGCTGCTGGAAAACGAAACCCTAGGCCTTAAATTGGGGTTCAATTTGTGTTAAAATCATGTGGAAAAGATGGGGTTTTAGTGGCTGCTAATTTATTATGAATTATGGTAAAAATCGGTTGCTGAAAAGACTGAAAAACGGGTAAAACAGAGAAAGAATCTGAAGAATTTACGAAGAACACGAAGAACACTTTGAGTGTGGTGAAGAACATTGAAGAACACCTTTTAGATCTTAGAAAGGGCAAGGAAGTAAATATTTTGGTGTTTGAGGGGTTATTTTGTAATTTCTGAAAGTTAGGGTGGTTAAAGTAGAAATATTAAAAGTTACGGGTGGTAAAAAGTGAGTTTATAAAGTAAAAGGTTAAAGGAAGGTAATTTTCGAAAATATATTAATAAAATAATAAATAATAATAAAATATTAAATAATAATATTTAAATAAAAATAATATTTTAATAAAAATAATAAAATAATGCAAAAAAGGCAGTTTTCTGTAAAAGCTTTAGAAAGACAACTTTAAGTGCAGAATCTCATAATTACCTTCATAAAACACTTAGGGAGTAGTAATAACATGTTAGTGAGGAAAAGATAAATAAAAGATAAAAAGTTAAAGAAAAGATAAAAACCAAAGAAAAAGTCTGTAAAATTCTAACGACAGAAAAACAGACAGAGACTAGTGAACGAACTAGGGCAACTTAGTTAGTACTTGAGTTGCGACTAGTGTTAGGTATAATATGAAAAGTTAAACTGTTTCAGTATAGACTTAATGAACCTATACTTGGGGCAGAATAACTATTCATACCGAAATTTACATAAGCTTTAAATACATACGTTAAGCAGAGAAATCAGAGTAAAGTAAAGAGATAAAGAGAAAAAGAGTGATATGGATACAGAAGAAAGAGTAATCAGAGAAAAGTAAAGAGATACAGAGAACAGAGTAACTAGAACAGAATAAAGAGATACAAAGAGAAAAGAGTAATGTGATAAAGAGAAATGGTTTGAGCCAAGATATTGTAAAAGTGAAAGATGTAAAGTTTGTATAGTATGATTGAACAGAGAAAGAAAGAGATATGGCATAAGAATGTGAACGTGATGACGAATAATGAGAATGATAATGAATGATGATAATAAGAATGATTATGTAAGAATCTGCTGCAGAGAGGCAGTCAGATAGATGGTGGTACGACCACTGAGAACGCTTTCCTGGGATACCTTGCTATAATGCTTTGCTGTAAGACAGAGGTTGCTTACAGAGGTATCAAGATGAATGTGCTCCTGTAAGACAGAGGTTGCTTACAGTGAGTGTGTTGTTGCTCCTGTAAGACAGAGGTTGCTTACAGTGAGTATGTTGTTGCTCCTGTAAGACAGAGGTTGCTTACAGTGAGTCTGTTGAGCATATATCGGCTAATAAGTTTCGCCCTGCAAGACAAAGGTTGCTTGCAGTGGATACCCTGCAAGACAAAGGTTGCTTGCAGTGGATATTGCCAACAGGAAAGCCTTATCCAGACAGAGGTTGCTGGGTAACGTCGGGAGCGGGTATGTAACCGACAGATGAGCTCATTACCTGCGCTAGGGCTAGACATGCATCATACCTGGTTGCGCATTTCCTTTGTTATGATTGTGGTATAAATGTATGCTTTCCTTGTTTGTATTCTATTCTCTGTGTTTGTGATGTATTTTCTTGTATTCTTCTGTTTGTGTTCTGTTTTCTATTTTCTCTATTTCCTCTATTTATCTTCATCTTCTATTTACTGCTTTTTGTATTTTGCTATTCGTTTGAAAAACAACACGAAATTAATGAACTTAACTAATAACCCCGGCCCTACTAAGAACTCCCCAGTTCTTACCCCTTCTCTCTCCCTTCACCTTCAGATGGAAGTAAGAGTACCTTACCGTAGTTCGCTGATGACCGTTCGCAAGAAGAGGATTCTGCTCTAGATAGCTTTCTGAGTCTAGGGTGAATATCGTTCTCTGTTTATATGTATATACTGTGAAACCAGCCAACATCTACACCCCGTTCGTATGCGCACTTTAACCTAAATCCTGTGTACGAGATTCCTATTGTGTGGCTACTTCATGAGGTACCAGAGAGATGTCCTGTGGAAAAGTCTGATCGTGCAGAGGAGTAGCAGATGATGTTCTATCTTTTGATGACATTCCACCTGACTTGAGTTGTGAATACTTAGAACGTACTTTCCTCGCTTTAGTAGTTTAGAGGGACTAGGTGAGTATAGAGTCTAGGCTAGCCTAGGCGCCAGCTTAGGGACTTCTTGAACAGGTCAGGGCCTAGGATGTTGTATGTATATATATGTATATAGTTATTATTTAGCTATATTTAGGGGTGTTTTAACTAACAATCTATGTTGCAACGGAGGCAGGTCGCGTTGCAACGGATGTCGGGCGAGTTGCAACGTTGGCTGGGCGGCGTTGCAACGGAGGCAGGTCGCGTTACAGCGTTGGCTGGGGGGCAGTGCAACAGATGCCGGGCGCGTTGCAGCGTTGGCTGGGCGGCGTTGCAACGGAGGCAGGTCGCGTTGCAGCGTTGGCTGGGGGGTGGTGCAACAGATGCCGGGCGCGTTGCAGCGTTGGCTTGGGGCGGTGCAACGGATGCTGGGGTCCGTTGCAACGGGGGCAGGGCGCGTTGCAACGGATGCTGGACGCGTTGCAACGTTCGCCGGCGGCGTTGCAACGGATGCCGGGCGCGTTGCAACATTGGCCGGGGGCGTTGCAACCTCGGCCGGGCGGGTTGCAACGGAGGTAGGTCGCGTTGCAACGTTGGCTGGGGGCGGTGCAACGGATGCTGGGGTCCGTTGCAACGGAGGCAGGGCGCGTTGCAACGGATGTCGGACGCGTTGCAACGTTGGCTGGGGTCGTTGCAACGGAGGCAGGGCGCCATGCAACGTTGGCCGTGGCCGTTGCAACGGAGGCAGGGTGGCTTGCAACGTTGGCCGAGGCCGTTGCAACGGAGGCCGGTCGCGTTGCAACGTTGGCTGGGGGCCGTTGCAACGGATGCTGGGCGCGGTGAAACGGATGCTGGGGTCCGTTGCAACGGAGGCAGGGCGCGGTGCAACGTTGGCTGGGGTCGTTGCAACGGAGGCAGGGCGGCTTGCAACGTTGGCCGTGGCCATTGCAACGGAGGCAGGTCGCGTTGCAACGTTGGCTGGGGGCCGTTGCAACGGATGCTGGGCGCGGTGCAACGGATGCTGGGGTCCGTTGCAACGGAGGCAGGGCGCGTTGCAACGTTGGCTGGGGTCATTGCAACGGAGGCAGGGCGCCATGCAACGTTGGCCGTGGCCGTTGCACCGGAGGCAGGGCGCGTTGCGGCGTTGGTTGGGCGCGGTGCAACGCATGCTGGGGTCCGTTGCAACGGTGGCAGGGCGCGTTGCAACGGATGCCGGACGCGTTACAACGTTGGCTGGGGTCGTTGCAACGGAGGCAGGGCGCCATGCAACGTTGGCCGTGGCCGTTGCACCGGAGGCAGGGCGCGTTGCAGCGATGGCTGGGGGCCGTTGCAACGGAGGCTGGGCGCGGTGCAACGGATGCTGGGGTCCGTTGCAACGAATGCTGGGGTCCGTTGCAACGGAGGCAGGGCGCGTTGCAACGTTGGCTGGGGTCGTTGCAACGGAGGCGGGGCGCCATGCAACGTTGGCCGTGGCCGTTGCAGCGGAGGCAGGGCGCGGTGCAGCGTTGGCTGGGGTCGTGTGCAACGGAGGCAGGGCGGCATGCAACGTTGGCTGTGGCCGTTGCAACGGAGGCAAGGCGGCTTGCAACGGACGCTGGGCGCGTTGCAACGCATGCTGGGCGCGATGCATCGTTGGCTAGGAGCGTTGCAACGGAGGCTGGGTTTGGTGCATCGTTGGCTGGGAGCGTTGCAACGGAGGGGCCAAATTTTCATATCTCACAATTGGCTCGTGCACTTTTCCTGAAATTTTGAGGGAACCTTGGTAATATTAT
>NC_080386.1:64163726-64186226 GCF_014773155.1 Arachis stenosperma
CCTTTTTAATTTCAGCAATTTAGCTTCTCGCTCTTTAATTCATGCAATTTAAGATTCCGCAATTTCAATTTCTTGCCATTTACGTTTCCCGCCAATTTTACATTCCGCAATTCTCATCTAAATCTTGATTCCGCTCAACTAGAACACACTTCTAATCCAAATTGCTCACTCAACCAATCCTTGTGGGATTCGACCTCACTCTATTGTGAGTTTTTACTTGACGATAACCGGTGCACTTGCCGGAAGGAATTTTTGCCGATCGTGCAATTTCCTAAAATCGTAGCATCAGTTGGTGACGCCCCCAGGGCGGACGAGCCCTGTGGGGATGCCTTGAAGCGCTTTTCCGAACGAGCGGCGGGTAGAATCCTTTGCAGACGACTTAAATACGCGACGGGGTATTGTAAGTGGCAGAGTGGCCTTGCTGCCACGATCCACTGAGATTCAGCCCTTGTCGCTTCGATTCGTCCCTCCCCTTGAAAAATTTCACAAGTTAAAAAGTTCTCGGCACGAGGCCATAACTATTCCCCAGGAGAAGCCGGGGTTTTTCGAGGCAGGCCAAGGCCCGTGAAACAGAGACCGGGCAACGACCGCGGGGGTGCCCGGGCTAGGCATAGACCCGGCCTGCACGGGCACTGCCCAGGTGTGGACGGCCAGCATGTGTGCCTTGGCCGAATTTCGTCGACGCAATGATCTCGTTTATTCGAAAGGTGCTTGGGAAAAACTGCGTCGAAATTCGACCCCTACAAGAGTTCCGCCGAGCATGTCGGACAGAACAGGCACGTGGCCTGTTCAGGCCGGTCGGCCCCAGCGATTGCAACGGAGGACCCAAATTTCCACACATCACCGTTGGCTCGTGAGTTTTGCCTGAAGTTTTGTCGGGGCGTTAAGAATACTTTTTAAAGGCTGCGCGAAAAAATATCCCGGTCAAAAATGACCTTTCCTCTTTGGGAGAGTCGCCCTCCCCCGCCCCCCTACCGCCCCCGGGGGAAGAATGGGCCGTATAGAACGCAAACGGATCCCCGAACGGCAAAACCGACCTCAACCGGCTTAACTTCTGTAACGGCTCGGCAGCCTATTATAGGGAGGCGTCCCCAGTTTCTCAGACTCGACCTGGCCGAAGGATTGCTGGGCGCAATGCCAGCACTACGCTCGATGCCTGGTCCCCCCGTAGGCAGCAAGACCCGGTACGCGGTCAACCGGGGAAGGACGTGGCCCGAGGGAGAGCTGGCACCCGCCGAGGTCGGGCCACGCTTAGACTCGGCACGTGGTCCACGTAGAAAGACGCGCCTGGGAAAGGGTGAGCAGGCACCCTGCGAGGCAGGTGGCGTTGCAACGTTGGCTGGGGGCGTTGCAACGGAGACAGGTCACGTTGCAACGGATGCCGGGCGAGTTGCAACGTTGGCTGGGCGGCGTTGCAACGGAGGCAGCTCGCATTACAGCGTTGGCTGGGGGGCAGTGCAGCAGATGCCGGGCGCATTGCAGCGTTGGCTGGGCGGCGTTGCAATGGAGGCAGGTCGCGTTGCAGCGTTGGCTGGGGGGCGATGCAACAGATGCCGGGCGCGTTGCAGCGTTGGCAGGGCGCGTTGCAACTGATGCCGGACGCGTTGCAACGTTGGCCGGCGGCGTTGCAACGGATGCCGGGCGCGTTGCAACGTTGGCTGGGGGCGTTGCAACCTCGGCCGGGCGCGTTGCAACCTTGGCCGAGGGGGTTGCAACGGAGGCAGGTCGCGTTGCAACGTTGGCTGGGGGCCGTTGCAACGGATGCTGGGCGCGGTGCAACGGATGCTGGGGTCCGTTGCAACGGAGGTAGGGCGCGTTGCAACGTTGGCTGGGGTCGTTGCAACGGAGGCAGGGTGCCATGCAACGTTGGCCGTGGCCGTTGCACCGGAGGCAGGGCGCGTTGCAGCGTTGGCTGGGGGCCGTTGCAACGGAGGCAGGGCGCGTTGCAACGTTGGCTGGGGTCGTTGCAACGGAGGCGGGGTGCCATGCAACGTTGGCTGGGGTCGTTGCAGCGGAGGCATGGCGCGGTGCAGTGTTGGCTGGGTCGTGTGCAGCGGAGGCATGGCGCGGTGCAGTGTTGGCTGTGGCCGTTGCAACGGAGGCAGGGCGGCTTGCAACGGACGCTGGGCGCGTTGCAACGCATGCTGGGCGCGATGCATCGTTGGCTGGGAGCGTTGCAACGGAGGCTGGGTTTGGTGCATCGTTGGCTGGGAGCGTTGCAACGGAGGCACCCGCCGTTGCAACGAAGGCACCGACCGTTGCAACGGAGGGGCCAAATTTTCATATCTCACAATTGGCTCGTGCACTTTTCCTGACATTTTGAGGGAACCTTGGTAATATTATTTAAAGGCCGCACAAAAAAATCCAGGTCAAAAATCGCACGTTTGCTTCGTTTTTCATTTTTATTGAATTTCCGGCTTTTCGGGTGGGAGAAAAATCGGCAAAAAAAAAATCACACGGTGTAAATTCACCAAATTTGGTGGATGGAAAGATCTTATTTTTCTAGAGGTTGTCGCAAAAAACAGCAACAAAATTCGACCTCTAGAGCAGTTTCCTTGAGTTGGCTGGTTTCGTTGCAACGGAGGCACCCGCCGTTGCAACGATGGCTCGGAGCGTTGCAACGGAGGAGCCAAATTTTCATATCTCACAATTGGCTCGTGAAATTTTCCTAAAATTTTGAGGGAACCTTGGTAATATTATTTAAAGGCTGCACAAAAAAATCCAGGTCAAAAATCGCACTTTTGCTCCGTTTTTCATTTTTTTTGAATTTCCTGCTTTTCGGGTGGGAAAAAAATTGGCAAAAAAATCCACACGGTGTAAATTCACCAAATTTGGTGGATGAAAAGATCTTATTTTTCTAGAGATTGTCGCAAAAAAAGGCATCAAAATTCAACCTCTAGAGCAGTTTCCTCGAGTATGTCTCCTCACGGAAAAGGATGTCTACCCATGGCACTTTGGTAATGGCTCGGCAGCCTATTATAGGGGGGAGGGGTGTCGTGCTGCCAAAACTCGAGTTGCCCAAAGGCTTGCTGGGCGCAATGCCAGCAAGATGCACGATGCCTTGCCAACCCCTAGGCACACTAGCAAGCCCGTTGTGGTTGTGGTGTGCCGTCGGGGTCCCCCGCCCCGGGTCCAAGGTTAAGCACGGGCGTCGAGCTGCTGCAAACCCCGATCACCAAAGGACCAAGAAGGGAAACACGTCCATGCACGGCCCATCTAGGCACCACCTAGGAGCATGGCGTGGTGGAGTTGTGCCTTGTGCACCCGCGGCGTGCTCGCCCTACGTCTAGGGTCGACGCAAGACGGTGCCCGACGCGGTGTTGGTTTTGTTGTGCGTGTTGCCTAATCTAGACGGTGCGGCTGTTCGATTATCGCCCGAAGCACCTCACGCCTCGGGCTGTCCCTTGAATGTTCTTCTCGCTTCCCCCGAACCCTGCCCAGCGGAGTTGGCTCGGCACTCCCATATGCTTCCGCTTGCCTGCACGCTCCAAGGCGTGCGGGGGACGGTTCGTCCGGGCGTGCTGGGTTTGCGAACCGTGGTGGCGGATGAGTGGTATGCGGGTTGTTAGTGTGTCTGGCTCCTTGCCTCGCGCACCGAATGGCTGCGCTGAAACTCGAGTTGCCCAAAAGGCTTGCTTGGCGCAATGCGAGCAAGGTGAGATGCCCAAAGGCTTGCTGGGCGCAATGCCAGCAAGATGCACGTTGCCTAGGCACACTAGCAAGCACGTTGTGGTTGTGGTGTTGCTGCCGGGGTCACCCGCCCCCAGTCCAAGGTCGATCACAGGCGTCGGGCTCTGGCGAAACCCGATTGCCGTATGAACAACGAGGGAAACACGCCCATGCACGGCCCATCCAGGCACCATCTAGGGATAATGGCGTGGAGGTGTTTTGCCTTGGGCACCCGCCCGGGGCAACTCCTTGAGCTTGGCCCAGGACAAGGGATCATCCCCCAAGTCTGAGCACGGCGTGGGAACGGCGGGCGGCCTGTGCGCCCCCGCGAGGGGCAACGCGGCGTGCGCGGCCCAACGCTAGGCCAGGCCTGGTGTGGCGCACGACGCAGATGACCGATATCCGTGCGGCGGGTGTGCCGTGCGCCGGGGGCAACGCGACGTCCTCGTCCTATTACTTGGAGGGGGCAAGTCGCGGAAGACGGCTTTCAGTTTGTGTCCACTCTGGTGGGGCATCGCGTTGTGCTCGGCCTGGCTCTAGGCTCGACCTACGACGGGTCCCGACCTGGTGTGGCTTGTTCTTGTGACTCGTTCACGTGGCTCGTTCTAGAAGGTGCGGCTTTTCGTCACCTCCTTTGAACCCTGCTGGTATGCGAAATTGTGATCACTACTTTTCAAAACATAAACAATCCCTAGTAATGGCTCCAAAGACTTGGTGCTCAATACCATGGCATAAACACAACTTCGCACAACTAACCAGCAAGTGCACTGGGTCGTCCAAGTAATAAACCTTACGCGAGTAAGGGTCGATCCCACGGAGATTGGTGGTTTGAAGCAAGCTATGGTCACCTTGTAAATCTCAGTCAGGCAAACTCAAATGGGTATAGTGATAAATGAATAAAGCATAAAGATAAAGATAGAGATACTTATGTATATCATTGGTGAGAGTTTCAGATAAGCGAATGAAGATGCCTTCCCTTCCGTCTCTCTGCTTTCCTACTGCCTTCATCCAATCCTTCTTACTCCTTTCCATGGCAAGCTCATGTAGGGTTTCACCGTTGTCAGTGGCTACCTCCCATCCTCTCATTGAAAATATGTCCCTGATGCTCTGTCAGCATAGGCTAATCATCTGTCGGTTCTCAATCAGGCCGGAATAGAATCCAGTGATTCTTTTGCGTCTGTCACTAACGCCCCGCCCTCAGGAGTTTGAAGCACGTCACAGTCATTCAATCATTGAATCCTACTCAGAATACCACAGACAAGGTTAGACCTTCCGGATTCTCTTGAATGCCGCCATCAGTTCTTGCCTATACCACGAAGACTCTGATCTCACGGAATGGCTGGCTCGTTTGTCAGGCGAGCACTCGGTTGTCAGGCGATCAACCATGCATCATGTTATCAGAAATCCAAGAGATATTCACTAAGCCTCATATGCTTGTAGAACAAGAATGGTTGTCAGTCACCTTGTTCATAGGTGAGAATGATGATGAGTGTCACGGATCATCACATTCATCAGTTGAAGAACAAGTGATATCTTGGACAAAGAACAAGCGGAATTGAATAGAAGAACAATAGTAATTGCATTAATACTCGAGGTACAGCAGAGCTCCACACCTTAATCTATGGTGTGTAGAAACTCCACCGTTGAAAATACATAAGAACAAGGTCTAGGCATGGCCGAATGGCCAGCCTCCCAAAGTGATCTAAGATAGCATAAAATTAGAAGATAGCTACCAAGATGTCAAATACAATAGAAAAAGGTCCTACTTATAGAAAACTAGTAGCCTAAGGTGTACAAAGATGAGTAAATGACATAAAAATCCACTTCCGAGCCCACTTGGTGTGTGCTTGGGCTGAGCAATGAAGCATTTTCGTGTAGAGACTCTTCTTGGAGTTAAACGCCAGCTTTTATGCCAGTTTGGGCGTTTAACTCCCATTTTGGTGCCAGTTCTGGCGTTTAACGCTGGAATTTCTGAGGGTGATTTTGAACGCCGGTTTGGGCCATCAAATCTTGGGCAAAGTATGGACTATCATATATTGCTGGAAAGCCCAGGATGTCTACTTTTCAACGCCGTTGAGAGCGCGCCAATTGGGCTTCTGTAGCTCCAGAAAATCCACTTCGAGTGCAGGGAGGTCAGAATCCAACAGCATCTGCAGTCCTTTTGAGTCTCTGGATCAGATTTTTGCTCAGATCCCTCAATTTCAGTCAGAAAATACCTGAAATCACAGAAAAACACACAAACTCATAGTAAAGTCCAGAAAAGTGAATTTTAATTAAAAACTAATAAAAATATACTAAAAACTAACTAGATCATACTAAAAACATACTAAAAACAATGCCAAAAAGCGTATAAATTATCCGCTCATCACAACACCAAACTTAAATTGTTGCTTGTCCCCAAGCAACTGAAGATCAAATAAGATAAAAAGAAGAGAATATGCAATGAACTCCAAAAACATCTGTGAAGATCAGTATTAATTAGATGAGCGGGGCTTTTAGCTTTTTGCCTCTGAATAGTTTTGGCATCTCACTTTATCCTTTGGAACTCGGAATGATTGGCTTCTTTAGGAACTCAGAATCCAGATAGTGTTATTGATTCTCCTAGTTAAGTATGATGATTCTTGAACACAGCTACTTTATTGAGTCTTGGCTGTGGCCCAAAGCACTCTGTCTTCCAGTATTACCACCGGATACATACATGCCACAGACACATAATTGGGTGAACCTTTTCAGATTGTGACTCAGCTTTGCTAAAGTCCCCAATTAGAGGTGTCCAGGGTTCTTAAGCACACTCTTATTGCCTTGGATCACAACTTTATTTCTTTCTTTTTCTTTCTTTTTCTCCTCTTTTTTTTTCGGTTTTTTTTTTCGCTTGCTTCTTCTCTTTTTTTTTTGTATTCACTGCTTTTTCTTGCTTCAAGAATCATTTTTATGATTTTTCAGATCCTCAGTAACATGTCTCCTTTTTCATCATTCTTTCAAGAGCCAACATTTATGAACCACAAATTCAAAAGACATATGCACTGTTCAAGCATACATTCAGAGAACAAAAGTGTTGCCACCACATCAAAATAATTAAACTGTTATAAAATTCAAAATTCATGCAATTCTTTTCCTTTTCAATTAAGCACGTTTTTATTTAAGAAAGGTGATGGATTCATAGGACATTCATAACTTTAAGGCATAAACACTAAGACACTAATGATCATAAGACACAAACATGGATAAACATAAGCACTAAAATTCGAAAAACAGAAGAATAAAGAACAAGGAAATCAAGGAACGGGTCCACCTTAGTGATGGCGGCTCTTCCTTCCTCTTGAAGGTCCTATGGAGTGCTTGAGCTCCTCAATGTCTCTTCCTTGCCTTTGTTGCTCCTCTCTCATGATTCTTTGGTCTTCTCTTATTTCATGGAGGAGAATGGAGTGTTCTTGGTGCTCCACCCTTAGTTGTCCCATGTTGGAACTCAATTCTCCTAGGGAGGTGTTTAGTTGCTCCCAATAGTTTTGTGGAGGAAAGTGCATCCCTTGAGGCATCTCAGGGATCTCATGATGAGAGGGGTCTCTTGTGTGCTCCATCCTTTTCTTGGTAATGGGCTTATCCTCATCAATGGTGATGTCTCCCTCTATGTCAACTCCAACTGAATAACAGAGGTGACAAATGAGGTGAGGAAAGGCTAACCTTGCTAAGGTAGAGGACTTATCCGCCACCTTGTAGAGTTCTTGGGCTATGACCTCATGAACTTTCACTTCTTCTCCAATCATGATGCTATGGATCATGATGGCCCGGTCTAAAGTAACTTCGGACCGGTTGCTAGTGGGAATGATTGAGCGTTGGATGAGCTCCAACCATCCTCTAGCCACGGGTTTGAGGTCATGCCTTCTCAATTGAACCGGCTTGCCTCTTGAATCTCTCTTCCATTGTGCGCCCTCTTCACATATGATTGTGAGGACTTGGTCCAACCTTTGATCAAAGTTGACCCTTCTTGTGTAAGGATGTTCATCTCCTTGCATCATAGGCAAGTTGAACGCCACCCTCACACTTTCCGGACTAAAATCCAAGTATTTCCCCCGAACCATTGTGAGATAATTCTTTGGATCCGGGTTCATACTTTGATCATGGTTCTTGGTGATCCATGCATTGGCATAGAACTCTTGAACCATCAAGATTCCGACTTGTTGAATGGGGTTGGTAAGCACTTCCCAACCTCTTCTTCGGATCTCATGGCGGATCTCCGGATATTCACCCTTTTTGAGTGAAAAGGGGACCTCGGGGATCACCTTCTTCAAGGCCACAACTTCATAGAAGTGGTCTTGATGCACCCTTGAGATGAATCTATCCATCTCCCATGACTCGGAGGTGGAAGCTTTTGCTTTCCCTTTCCTCTTTCTAGAGGTTTCTCCGGCCTTGAATGCCATAATGGTTATGGAAAAACGAAAAAGCAACGCTTTTACCACACCAAACTTAAAATGTTTGCTCGTCCTCGAGCAAAAGAAGAAAGAAGAGAGTAGAAAAAGAAGAAATGAGGAAGAGGGAGATGGTGGTGTATTCGGCCAAAGAGGGGGAGAAGTGTTGTTTAGGTTGTGTGAAAATGAAGGGGTTACGAAGGGTTTATATAGGAGAGAGGGGAGATGAGGTTTGGCCATTATGGGTGGGTTTGGGAGGGAAAGTAGTTTGAATTTGAAGGGTGAGGTTGGTGGGGTTTTATGAAGGATGGATGTGAGTGGTGAAGAGAAAGATGGGATTTGATAGGTGAAGGGTTTTTGGGGAAGAGGTGTTGAGGTGATTGGTGAATGGGGGAAGAAGAGAGAGGGTGGTGGTGGGGTCCTGTGGGGTCCACAGATCCTGTGGTGTCAAGGAAAAGTCATCCCTGCACCAAATGGCATCAAAATTCACGTTTTGAGCCATTTCTGGCGTTAAACGCCGGGCTGGTGCCCATTCCTGGCGTTTAACGCCAGGTTCTTGCCCTTTTCTGGCGTTTAACGCCAGTCTGGTGCCCCTTTCTGGCGTTAAACGCCCAGAATGGTGCCAGACTGGGCGTTAAACGCCCATCTACTAGGTTTACTGGCGTTTGAACGCCAGCAGCATCTTCCTCCAGGGTGTGCTGTTTTTCTTCCTGTTTTTCATTCTGTTTTTGCTTTTTCAATTAATTTTGTGACTTCTTATGATCATCAACCTACAAAATAAAATAAAATAACAAAAGAAATTATGTAAAATATAATATTGGGTTGCCTCCCAACAAGCGCTTCTTTAATGTCAGTAGCTTGACAGAGGGCTCTCATGGAGCCTCACAGATACTCAGAGCAATGTTGGAACCTCCCAACACCAAACTTAGAGTTTGAATGTGGGGGTTCAACACCAAACTTAGAGTTTGGTTGTGGCCTCCCAACACCAAACTTAGAGTTTGACTGTGGGGGCTCTGTTTGTCTCTGATTTGAGAGAAGCTCTTCATGCTCCTTCTCCATGATGAGAGAGGGATATCCTTGAGCCTTAAACACAAAGGATTCTTCATTCACTTGAATGATCAGTTCACCTCCATCAACATCAATCACAGCCTTTGCTGTGGCTAGGAAGGGTCTGCCAAGGATGATGGATTCATCCATGCACTTCCCAGTCTCTAGGACTATGAAATCAGTAGGGATGTAATGGTCTTCAACCTTTACCAAAACATTCTCTACAAGCCCCATGAGCTTGTTTTCTTGAGTTGTCTGCCATCTCTAGTGAGATTCTTGCAGCTTGTACCTCAAAGATCCCTAGCTTCTCCATCACTGAGAGAGGCATGAGGTTTACACTTGACCCTAAGTCACACAGAGCCTTCTTGAAGGTCATGGTGCCTATGGTACAAGGTATTGAAAACTTCCCAGGATCTTGTCTCTTTTGAGGTAATCTCTGCCTAGACAAGTCATCAAGTTCTTTGGTGAGCAAAGGAGGTTCATTCTCCCAAGTCTCATTTCCAAATAACTTGTCATTTAGCTTCATGATTGCTCCAAGGTATTTAGCAACTTGCTCTTCAGTGACATACTCATCCTCTTCAGAGGAAGAATACTCATCAGAGCTTATGAAAGGCAGAAGTAAGTCCAATGGAATCTCTATGGTCTCATTTTGAGCCTCAGATTCCCATGGTTCCTCATTAGGGAACTTAGTGGAGGTCAGTGCACGCCCATTGAGGTCTTCCTCAGTGGCGTTCACTTGCTCTCCTTCCTCTCCAAATTCGGCCATGTTTATGGCTTTGCACTCTCCTTTTGGATTTTCTTCTGTATTGCTTGGGAGAGTACTTGGAGGGAGTTCAGTAACTTTCTTGCTCAGCTGTCCCACTTGTGCCTCCAAATTTCTAATGGAGAATCTTGTTTCATTCATGAAACTTTGAGTGGTTTTAATTAGATCAGAGACCATGGTTGCTAAGTCAGAGGGGTTCTGCTTAGGATTCTCTGTCTGTTGCTGAGAAGATGATGGAAAAGGTTTGCCATTGTTAAACCTGTTTCTTCCACCATTATTATTGAAACCTTGTTGAGGTCTCTCTTGATTCTTCCATGAGAGATTGGGGTGATTTCTCCATGAAGAATTATAGGTGTTTCCATAGGGTTCTCCTAGGTAATTCACCTCTTCCATTGAAGGGTTCTCAGGATCATAAGCTTCTTCCTCAGATGAAGCATCCTTAGTACTGCTTGGTGCATTTTGCATTCCAGACAGACTTTGAGAAATCAAATTGACTTGTTGAGTCAATATTTTGTTCTAAGCCAAAATGGCGTTCAGAGTGTCAATCTCAAGAACTCCTTTCTTCTGACCAGTCCCATTGTTCACAGGATTCCTTTCAGAAGTGTACATGAATTGGTTATTTGCAACCATTTCAATTAGTTCTTGAGCCTCTGTAGGCGTCTTCTTCAGATGAAGAGATCCTCCAGCAGAGCTATCCAAAGACATCTTGGACAGTTCAGAGAGACCATCATAGAAAATACCTATGATGCTCCATTCAGAAAGCATGTCAGAAGGACATCTTCTGATCAATTGTTTGTATCTTTCCCAAGCTTCATAGAGGGATTCTCCATCCTTCTGTCTGAAGGTTTGGACTTCCACTCTAAGCTTACTCCATCTTTGTGGTGGAAAGAACTTTGCCAAGAAGGCATTGACTAGCTTTTCCCAAGAGTCCAGGCTTTCTTTAGGTTGAGAGTCCAACCATATTCTAGCTCTGTCTCTTACAGCAAAAGGGAATAGCATCAGTCTATAGACCCCAGGGTCTACCCCATTAGTCTTGACTGTGTCACAGATTTGCAAGAATTCAGCTAAGAACTGATGAGGATCTTCCATTGGAAGTCCATGGAACTTGCAATTCTGTTGCATTAGAGAAACTAATTGAGGTTTAAGCTCAAAGTTGTTTGCTCCAATGGCAGGGATAGAGATGCTTCTCCCATAGAAATCGGGAGTAGGTGCAGTAAAGTCACCCAGTACCTTCCTTGCATTGTTGGCATTGTTGTTGTTTTCGGCTGCCATGGGTTCTTCTTCTTTGAAGAATTCGGTCAGGTCCTCTACAGAGAGTTGTGCCTTAGCTTCTCTTAGCTTTCTCTTCAAGGTCCTTTCGGGTTCAGGGTCAGCTTCAACAAGAATGCCTTTGTCTCTGCTCCTGCTCATATGAAAGAGAAGAGAACAAGAAAATGTGGAATCCTCTATGTCACAGTATAGAGATTCCTTGAGGTGTCAGAGGAAAAGAGAAATAGAAAGAAGAATGAGAAGAAGAATTCGAACTTTAATTAGATAAGGTTCAAATTGTGCATTGAGAAGGAGTGGTACTCCATAAATAGAAGGATGTGAGAAGAAGGGAAGTAATTTTTCGAAAATTAATTAAAATATTTTGAAAACATTTTTGAAAAACACTAATTGATTTTCGAAAATAAGAGTGAGAAAGAAATCAAGTGATTTTTGAAAAAAAATTTGAAATTAAAAGTTAAAAAGATTTGATTGAAAACTTATTTTGAAAAAGATGTGATTGAGAAGATGTGATTGAGAAGATATGATTTGAAAACAATTTTAAAAAGATTTGATTTGAAAACATTTTTAAAAAGATTTGATTTTAAAAATTGATGACTTGCCTAACAAGAAAAGATATGATTCAAACATTAAACGTTTCTCAACAGAAAAGGTAACAAATCTGAGATGTTTAATCAAATCATTAATTGTTAGTAAGTATCTTTAAAAAAAGAAAGAAATTGATTTTGAAAACATTTGATTGAAAAGATATGATTTGAAAAAGATTTGATTTTGAAAAACTTTGAAAACTTGAAAAAAAAATTGATTTTGAAAACAAAATCTTCCCCCTTTAGCCATCCTGGCGTTAAACGCCCAGAATGGCATCCATTCTGGCGTTTAATGCCCAAAATGCACCCTTTTTGGGCGTTAAACGCCCAACCAGGTACCCTGGCTGGCGTTTAATTGCCAGTCTGCCTTCTTCACTGGGCATTTTTGAATGCCCAGCTTTTTCTGTATAATTCCTCTGCAGTATGTTCTGAGTCTTCAATTCTCTGTATTATTGACTTAAAAGGACACAAATTGAAAATATTTTTGGATTTTTAAAAATGAGGAATAATCAAAATGCAACTAAAATCAAATAACAATGCATGCAAGACACCAAACTTAGCAGTTTGTACACTACTGACACTAACTAAATAAGAATGCATATGAGAAAATAACAAAACACTCAAGTCAATAGAATTCAAAGATCAAAACAAGGGAATCATCAAGAACAACTTGAAGATTAATAAAGACACATGAATGAATGCATGCAATTGACACCAAACTTAAGATGAGACTCCAGACTCAAACAAGAAATATTTTTGGATTTTATGATTTTGTAAAATTTTTTTGTGTTTTTTCGAAAATTAAGTGAAAACATCAAAATTCTTAATGAGAATTCCAGGAATCAGTGCAATGCTAGTCTAAGACTCCAGTCCAGGAATTAGACATGGCTTCACAGCCAGCCAAGCTTTCAAAGAAAGCTTCGGTCCAAAACACTAGACATGGCCAAAGGCCAGCCAAGCCTTAGCAGATCACTGCTCCAAAAGCAAGATCAACAAGCTCTTGTGATGATAAGTTGAAACCTCGGTCCAATGAAATTAGACATGACTTTACAGCCAGCCAGATTTCAACAAATCATCATGAAACTCTAGAATTCATCTTCAAGAATTTCGAAAAAAATAAATGCCTAATCTAAGCAACAAGATGAACCGTCAGTTGTCCATACACAAGAACAATCCCCGGCAACGGCGCCAAAAACTTGGTATGCGAAATTGTGATCACTACTTTTCAAAACATAAACAATCCCTAGTAATGGCTCCAAAGACTTGGTGCTCAATACCATGGCATAAACACAACTTCGCACAACTAACCAGCAAGTGCACTGGGTCGTCCAAGTAATAAACCTTACGCGAGTAAGGGTCGATCCCACGGAGATTGGTGGTATGAAGCAAGCTATGGTCACCTTGTAAATCTCAGTCAGGCAAACTCAAATGGGTATAGTGATAAACGAATAAAGCATAAAGATAAAGATAGAGATACTTATGTATATCATTGGTGAGAGTTTCAGATAAGCGAATGAAGATGCCTTCCCTTCTGTCTCTCTGCTTTCCTACTGCCTTCATCCAATCCTTCTTACTCCTTTCCATGGCAAGTCATGTAGGGTTTCACCGTTGTCAGTGGCTACCTCCCATCCTCTCATTGAAAATACGTCCCTGATGCTCTGTCACAGCATAGGCTAATCATCTGTCGGTTCTCAATCAGGCCGGAATAGAATCCAGTGATTCTTTTGCGTCTGTCACTAACGCCCCGCCCTCAGGAGTTTGAAGCACGTCACAGTCATTCAATCATTGAATCCTACTCAGAATACCACAGACAAGGTTAGACCTTCCGGATTCTCTTGAATGCCGCCATCAGTTCTTGCCTATACCACGAAGACTCTGATCTCACGGAATGGCTGGCTCGTTTATCAGGCGAGCACTCGGTTGTCAGGCGATCAACCATGCATCATGTTATCAGAAATCCAAGTGATATTCACTAAGCCTCATATGCTTGTAGAACAAGAATGGTTGTCAGTCACCTTGTTCATAGGTGAGAATGATGATGAGTGTCACGGATCATCACATTCATCAAGTTGAAGAACAAGTGATATCTTGGACAAAGAAAAAGCGGAATTGAATAGAAGAACAATAGTAATTGCATTAATACTCGAGGTACAGCAGAGCTCCACACCTTAATCTATGGTGTGTAGAAACTCCACCGTTGAAAATACATAAGAACAAGGTCTAGGCATGGCTGAATAGCCAGCCTCCCAAAGTGATCTAAGATAGCATAAAATTAGAAGATAGCTACCAAGATGTCAAATACAATAGAAAAAGGTCCTACTTATAGAAAACTAGTAGCCTAAGGTGTACAAAGATGAGTAAATGACATAAAAATCCACTTCCGAGCCCACTTGGTGTGTGCTTGGGCTGAGCAATGAAGCATTTTCGTGTAGAGACTCTTCTTGGAGTTAAACGCCAGCTTTTATGCCAGTTTGGGCGTTTAACTCCCATTTTGGTGCCAGTTCTGGCGTTTAACGCTGGAATTTCTGAGGGTGACTTTGAACGCCGGTTTGGGCCATCAAATCTTGGGCAAAGTATGGACTATCATATATTGCTGGAAAGCCCAGGATGTCTACTTTTCAACGCCGTTGTGAGCGCGCCAATTGGGCTTCTGTAGCTCCAGAAAATCCACTTCGAGTGCAGGGAGGTCAGAATCCAACAGCATCTGCAGTCCTTTTGAGTCTCTGGATCAGATTTTTGCTCAGATCCCTCAATTTCAGTCAGAAAATACCTGAAATCACAGAAAAACACACAAACTCATAGTAAAGTCCAGAAAAGTGAATTTTAATTAAAAACTAATAAAAATATACTAAAAACTAACTAGATCATACTAAAAACATACTAAAAACAATGCCAAAAAGCGTATAAATTATCCGCTCATCACCTGCCCAGCGGCGTTGGCTCGGCCCTCCCGTATGCTTCCGCTTGCCTGCACGCGCCTTGGCGTGCGAGGCGCGGTTCGTCCAGGCGTGCTGGGTTTGCGGACCGTGGTGGCGGATGAGCGGTGTGTGGGTCCTGAGTGCTGTCTGGCTCGTTGCCTCGCGTAATGAACGGGCGCACCGGACTCTCATCATGTGTCGGCTCGAGCGACGGTGCTCGTTCCACGGTTGTGCGGCTCCTGTGTTTCCTACCCCACGGTGTGGTATCCCTGCCTTGCCCCAACCTTTCCTCTCTGCAGTCCCCTCGTGGGATTGCCGGGGGAGTTCCAAGACACGCCCGTGGTCCTACCCGTCTCGGCGCTCTGTGAGGCAACGGTGGCCTGCGTGCGTGTTCTGTTCTTGTGGGTGCGGTGCACGCGGTCCGGACGGGGTCTTAGATCCCCGTCTGTCCCTCAGATGATTCGGTTTCTCGGAAAGATGCCTGCCGCCGTGTCCGTCCAAAGCTTCCCCTCGCGGGGGGCGTCGGCAGCGCGGCGCGCAGGGTCGGTGACGGATTCTACCTGGTTGATCCTGCCAGTAGTCATATGCTTGTCTCAAAGATTAAGCCATGCATGTGTAAGTATGAACTAATTCAGACTGTGAAACTACGAATGGCTCATTAAATCAGTTATAGTTTGTTTGATGGTACCTACTACTCGGATAACCGTAGTAATTCTAGAGCTAATACGTGCAACAAACCCCGACTTCTGGAAGGGATGCATTTATTAGAAAAAAGGTCAACGCAGGCCCTGCCTGTTGCTTTGATGATTCATGATAACTCGTCGGATCACACGGCCCTTGTGCCGGCGACGCATCATTCAAATTTCTGCCCTATCAACTTTCGATGGTAGGATAGTGGCCTACCATGGTGGTGACGGGTGACGGAGAATTAGGGTTCGATTCCGGAGAGGGAGCCTGAGAAACGGCTACCACATCCAAGGAAGGCGGCAGGCGCGCAAATTACCCAATCCTGACACGGGGAGGTAGTGACAATAAATAATAATACCGGGCTCATAGAGTCTGGTAATTGGAATGAGTACTGTTCATACCCTGACCGGGCTCCTCCAACTCGGCAAATCCATGAAAAGGTCCGACCTCGCCCTAAGGCCCACGCCTAAAGGTCGGACCTCGGACAAATCAAGCAAAGGAAGGCCCATCAAAAGGAACGCAGCCCAAAACCTAAAGGCCGAAAGGGCCTAGAAAGGGCGGTTCCACAAAGATAGAGATAAAACTCCCAAAGATAAGATAAGATAAGAATATCTTATCCAGGGAAGATCACGGCCAACTACTATAAATACACTGGAGCACCCAGGTATTTCATTCATCCCACATTCTACACTTATCTGCTTGGACCCATGCTAACTTAAGCATCGGAGTGTCATTGCAGGTACAACCACCAACCACTCTACATATCAAGCTCGGGTCCCTGACCCCCACCTCGGGCCTCTCCAGACGACCGAGCTACACGTTTCAGGTAACCCTCGGAACATTGGCGCCGTTGCCGGGGACCTGGAAGTCATCCCTCTACCATGGCGGACGACCCTCACAACAATGACCGCGCTGCATCTGAACAAGAGGAAGAAATTGACACCGGAGAACGTCCGGACAGCCCTCTATCACCACGCACTCCAGGAGGAAACAAACAGAATCACCCCAAGACATCACTCCCAAACAAAGATCCACAAAATCCCGAAAAAGAAAAGAGCTCGGAAATTCTAGAAGCAGTCCAGGCACAACAAAACCGACTGAAACGACTCGAAGAGGACATAAAGAAACAGAAAGAAACTGAACAAGATCTGAGGAGGGAGACTCGAAAGCGCAGAGAATTAGAAGAAAAACTGCGGAAAATAGAGGCCAACCTGAAAGGCCGGACAGAACGCGGCACCACCCCCGAAGGCAACCATGATCCCTTCACGCAAGAGATCATGAAGGAGTAAGTACCGCGAAACTTCAAACCACCCGATATGGATCTCTACGACGGCACCACCGATCCAAGTCACCACCTCAGCAATTTCAGAAGTAGAATGTACCTAGTCGACGCCTCCGACGCGATCCGGTGCAAAGCCTTCCCCACCACTCTCACCAAGTCAGCCATGAAGTGGTTCGACAACCTGCCACCAAGATCAATCACCAGCTTCGAAGACCTGACCAAAAAATTTCTAACAAGGTTCTCTATTCAAAGGGACAAGACGAAACATGCCCCCAGTCTACTCGGGATCAAACAAGGTAACCAAGAAACCCTCCGAGAATACATGGAGCGATTCAACAAAGCCTGCCTGGACATACAACACTTACCCACTGAAGCAGCCATCATGGGACTAGCAAACGGCCTAAAAGAGGGACCGTTTAGCCAATCCCTATCCAAACGATACCCGACCTCCCTATACGAAGTGCAGGAGCGGGCAGAAAAATATATCAACATGGAGGAAACCTCCCAGCTGAGAGACTCTTCTAGGAAGGAATTAACCTACCCACTCCGAGATTGAGATCGGGAACAGAAGAAGAAAGAAGAACCCAACTCGGACAAGCCACGGAAGTACCACAACTACACCCCCCTCCGAGTCTCCCTGGTAGACGTCTACAGAGAAGTATGCCACACCGAAAAGATCCCCCCACCCCGACCTCTAAAACACAAGAGAGCGGGGAGAGATCGGTCCGAGTACTGTGAATATCACAAACTCTACGGTCATCCTACTAACGACTGCTACGACCTAAAAAATGTTATAGAAAAGCTAGCCAGAGAAGGAAAACTCGACAGATACATAGCAGAGAAAGGAGAAGAGACCAGGAAGAGAAGGTGGGGAGATAACGAAGGTCGGGCCGAACAAACCCTGCGAACCCCCGAAAGGCACGTACATATGATAAATGGAGGATTTGCAGGCGGAGGAACATCCAGATCCTCACGAAAAAGACACCTCAAAGAAGTCTATCATGTCCGAGAAGACAGTCCCCTGCCCGAATTACCTACTATCTCATTTACCCGAGAAGATGCCCAAGGGATAATACCCGGGCACGACGATCCAATGGTAATCACCATTATCCTAGCAAACGCCAACTTACATCGAACCCTGATTGACCAGGGAAGCTCAGCAGATATCCTGTTTAAAACAGCCTTCGACAAGCTCGGACTTGAAGAAAAATAGCTAAAAGCCTATCCCACCGACCTATTTGGGCTAGGGGACACCCCGATCCGTCCCTTAGGATACATCTCGCTACACACTACCTTTGGAAGAGGCGAGCAATCTAAAACATTGAGCATCGACTACATTGTAGTCGACGTCACTTCAGCATACAATGCCCTCATCGGGTGACCAACCCCAAACAGACTGGCAGCTATAGTCTCAACCCCACACCTCTGTATGAAATTCCCTACCACAAAAGGAATAGCTACCCTAAAAGGCGACCAAAAACTAGCACGGCGATGCTACAACGAAAGCCTGAGCCTAAAAGGGAAGGAGATCAATACAATAGAACTCGGACGAGTTCAAGCCCGAGAAGATCTTCGGCCGCAACCAGAGGGAGAAACCGAAAAAGTCCAGATTGGGAACACACCTGAAAAAATAACAAACATAGGAGCAAACCTCGAAGCAGGCCTAAAAGAGGGACTCATAACCCTCTTAAAGGAGAACTCCGACCTCTTCGCCTGGAAAGCCTCCGACATGCCAGGCATAAGCCCCGACCTGATGTGCCATAAGCTATCATTATACCCGGGATCCAGACCGGTCCAACAAAGACGCCAGAAGCTCGGACCCGAGCGCATGCAAGCGATAGAAGAACAAGTACAAGCACTGCTAGATGCAGGGTTCATTAGGGAAGTGAAATACCCCCTATGGCTCGCAAACGTGGTCCTGGTAAAAAAGCCTAACGGAAAATGGAGGATGTGCGTCGATTACACGGATCTCAACAAAGCCTGCCCCAAAGACCCATATCCACTACCAAACATCGACACCTTAGTAGACGCAGCCTCAGGCTACAGATATCTCTCCTTCATGGACGCATACTCGGGATACAATCAAATCCCGATGTACGAACCCGACCAAGAAAAGACCTTGTTCATAACCCCAAGAGCAAACTACTGTTACGTAGTAATGCCCTTTGGGCTGAAGAACGCAGGGGCAACCTACCAGAGGCTAATGAACAAAGTGTTCTCAGAGCACATCGGACTACAGCTGGAGGTGTACGTCGACGACATGCTGGTAAAAACACAAGAAGACAGAAACTTGCTGACCGACCTCACCAGTGTCTTCGGCACCCTCAGAAAACACAACATGAGACTTAACCCGACAAAGTGCACCTTCGCCGCAGAAGCCGGAAAATTCTTAGGCTTCATGCTGACTCAAAGGGGCATCGAAGCAAACCCGGACAAATGCCAAGCAATACTCAATATGAAGAGCCCGACGTGTGTCAAAGAAGTACAACAACTAAATGGAAGGCTAGCCGCCCTATCAAGATTCTTGGCAGGATCAGCGATAAAATCACTACCTCTCTACTCGCTCCTAAAGAAAGGGAAACCCTTCTCATGGACCCCGGAGTGCGAAAAAGCCTTCCAAGAATTCAAGGAATTCCTCGGGCAGCCACCAATCCTAACCCGACCTCTAAAAGGAGAAGAACTCGTACTATACCTCTCGGTTGGAAATCGAGCAGTCGCTTCTGCGTTAATACGAGAAAATGACCAAGGACAACGCCCCATATACTTTGTAAGCAAAGCACTACAAGGGGCCGAATTAAACTATCAGAAGATAGAAAAATTCGCCTACGCCCTAGTGTTCACAGCTCGGAGGCTCCGTCCCTACTTTCAAGCCCACACCATCAAAGTCCGGACAAACCAACCCATGAGACACATCCTGTAAAAAACAGACCTGGCAGGACGAATACTACAATGGGCGGTGGAACTGTCCGAGTTCGACCTCCACTATGAAGCCCGGACTGCCATAAAATCTCAGTATCTAGCCGACTTCATCGCAGAATACACTGAAACCCCTGGAACCCCACTCTCATGGAAACTGTATGTCGACGGGTCCTCAAACAAAACAGGAAGCGGAGCCGGGGTTATACTCGAAAGCGACCAAGGAACGCGGATAGAACTATCCCTAAAATTCGAGTTCCAAGCTTCAAACAACCAAGCCGAATACGAGGCCCTACTAGCAGGTCTAAAGCTAGCCGAAGAGGTCGGAGCCCAGAAAATCACGATCTTCAGTGACTCCCAGGTCGTCACATCACAAGTAAATGGAAGCTACCAGGCCAAAGACCCAACTATGAAGAAATACCTGGACCAAACACAGGCACAATTACGCCACTTTTCAGAAATACAGATCCGGCACATACCTCGGGAACAAAACGCCCGGGCAGACGCCCTCTCAAAGCTCGCCAGCACCAAGCCCGGAGGCAACAACAGAAGTCTCCTCCAGGAAACCTTACAATCTCCTTCCGTGCTAAGAGGGGAAGAAACGCTAAATATATCCAGCCAACAGCAAGGATGGATGACCCCCATACTCAACTATCTGAAGTCGGGAACTCTTCCCGCCGAAAGAAAGGAAGCTAAAAGACTCACGAAAGACGCCCAGAATTATACGCTAATTCACGACGTATTATACAGGAGAGGATTCTCAAATCCCCTCCTTAGGTGCGTCCCGACCTCAGAAACAAAGAACGTCCTCGAAGAAGTCCACGGAGGCATGTGTGGGAACCATCTCGGAGCTCGGGCATTATCCAAAAAAATAGTCCGAGCCGGGTTCTACTGGCCAACCTTACAAAGAGACGCAACGGAATTTGTGAAAATATGCCCCCCTGCCAAAAACACGCCAATTTTCACAAGGCACCACCCGAAGACCTTATCAGCATCACCGCACCATGGCCCTTCGCAAAATGGGGACTTGACCTACTCGGCCCATTCCCCCAAGGACCGGGGCAAGTCAAATACCTCATAGTAGGGGTCGACTACTTCACAAAGTGGATCGAAGCTGAACCCTTAGCCACCATTACAGCTCAGAAAAGTCGCAAATTCCTATACAAAAACATTGTCACAAGGTTCGGAGTCCCCTACTCCATCACAACAGACAATGGAACACAGTTCACGGACACAAGTTTTCAGAACTTGGTGGCCGAACTAAAAATCAAACAGCAATTCACCTCGGTCGAGCACCCACAAGCCAATGGACAAGCAGAGGCTGCAAATAAAGTTATCTTGGCCGGATTAAAACGGAGACTCCAAGAAGCCAAAGGGGCATGGGCCGAAGAGCTTCCCCAGGTGCTATGGGCATATCGGACAACTCCACACTCTACAACGGGAGAATCACCATTCCGACTAGCCTATGGGATGGAGGCAATGATTCCTATCGAAATAGAGGAAGGGTCACCTAGAACCATCTTCTACAACGAAAAAGGTAACCCGCAGGCACAAAGGGAAGAACTCGACCTCCTCCCCGAGGTCCGAGAAAGAGCCCGAATCCAAGAAGAAGCCTTAAAACGGCGAACGGCACTCAGATACAATCAAAAAGTAATAAAGCGAAGCTTCTCCATTCACGACCTGATTCTAATCCGAAATGACATCGGAACACAAAAGTCGGGAGAAGGAAAGCTAGCTGCAAATTGGAAAGGACCCTACAAAGTAACAGAAGTCTTAGGGACATGCTACTACAAAGTATCCGACCTAGAAGGCAATGAGCTGCCCAGGGCCTGGCACGCCTGCAATCTAAGACGGTACTACAGCTAGAAAAATTTAACCCGAGGTGTACTCTTTTTCCCTACAAGGGTTTTTTAATGAGACACCCGGTTAAATAAAGACACCCGACCTAGTCAAGGGTAAACACTCTGTAAATACTCCTTCTTTTTTAATACTAATCAAATTTTTCTATTTTCTTTTCTCCTTCCTCATGAATGAAACAAGTCCTAGAAAGTACCCCGCCAAGGCGCATTAATTTATGCTCGGCAAAACGCAAAAAATCATTTGCCAAGAGACCACACAAGGTCGGCAAAGATAAAGCGACGAGGTTCAAATTAATGCGAGAAGTTATAAAGCAACTCTGAAAAGGCTCAAAAAGCCAAATAAAAAGAGATTACAAAAATAACTTAAAAGGCCGACCAAACAAGGTCGGACCCAACAAAGGGAGGTACTCAAACGCCCGAGGTCCGAGAAAAAGCCCGGATCCAAGAAAGAAGCCTTAAAAACGGCAAAAGCCAAGATTTCGAAAACGCTTACTAAAAAGTTGTTATCCAAAAACAACTAAAAAAAGTACAAGCGAAGAAACGAAATCGAAAGAAAGGATAAAAACGAAGTTTTGAAAACGCTTACTAAAAAGTTGTTATCCAAAAACAACTAAAAAAAGTACAAGCGAAGAAACGAAATCGAAAGAAAGGATAAAAACGAAGTTTCGAAAACGCTTACTAAAAAGTTGTTATCCAAAAAACAACTAAAAAAGTACAAGCGAAGAAACGAAATCGAAGGAAAGGATAAAAACGAAGTTTCAAACGCTAGCTAAAAAGTTGTTATCCAAAAAACAACTAAAAAGCATAAAAGCGGAACAAAAAGTCAAAGCAAAACACCGCACAATAAGCTAAAAAGTTACTACAAGTAGCTAAGAGCAGAAAAGCGTCCAAAGCGTTCACAGAAACCATCCAAAAACAAAAGAGCCCACAGGTCGGGCAAAGAACCAAAAATAAAAGATTACAGAAGATCAAGGTCCTTTCCGGATTCCACATCGGTAGAAGGCTGCGGAGGAAGAACCATAGAAATCGGGACAGCCTTGACAGCACCATCATCTCGGTTTGAAACCTCCACACCAGATCCATCCCCGGCCAAAGGTGAA
>NC_080386.1:64198726-64201226 GCF_014773155.1 Arachis stenosperma
AGGGCGCCATGCAACGTTGGCCGTGGCCGTTGCACCGGAGGCAGGGCGCGTTGCAGCGTTGGCTGGGTGCGGTGCAACGGATGCTGGGGTCCGTTGCAACGGAGGCAGGGCGCGTTGCAACGGATGCCGGACGCGTTGCAACGTTGGCTGGGGTCGTTGCAACGGAGGCAGGGCGCCATGCAACGTTGGCCGTGGCCGTTGCACCGGAGGCAGGGCGCGTTGCAGCGTTGGCTGGGGGCCGTTGCAACGGATGCTGGGCGCGGTGCAACGGATGCTGGGGTCCGTTGCAACGGAGGCAGGGCGCGTTGCAACGGATGCCGGACGCGTTGCAACGTTGGCTGGGGTCGTTGCAACGGAGGCAGGGCCCCATGCAACGTTGGCCGTGGCCGTTGTAGCGGAGGCAGGGCGCGGTGCAAGGTTGGCTGGGGTCGTTGCAACGGAGGCGGGGCGGCTTGCAACGTTGGCCGTGGCCGTTGCAACGGAGGCAGGTCGCGTTGCAACGTTGGCTGGCGGCCGTTGCAACGGATGCTGGGCGCGGTGCAACGGATGCTGGGGTCCGTTGCAACGGAGGCAGGGCGCGTTGCAACGTTGGCTGGGGTCGTTGCAACGGAGGCAGGGCGCCATGCAACGTTGGCCGTGGCCGTTGCACCGGAGGCAGGGCGCGTTGCAGCGTTGGCTGGGTGCGGTGCAACGGATGCTGGGGTCCGTTGCAACGGAGGCAGGGCGCGTTGCAACGGATGCCAGACGCGTTGCAGCGTTGGCTGGGGTCGTTGCAACGGAGGCAGGGCGCCATGCAACGTTGGCCGTGGCCGTTGCACCGGAGGCAGGGCGCGTTGCAGCGTTGGCTGGGGGCCGTTGCAACGGATGCTGGGCGCGGTGCAACGGATGCTGGGGTCCGTTGCAACGGAGGCAGGGCGCGTTGCAACGTTGGCTGGGGTCGTTGCAACGGAGGCGGGGCGACATGCAATGTTGGCCGTGGCCGTTGCAGCGGAGGCAGGGCGCGGTGCAGCGTTGGCTGGGGTCGTGTGCAACGGAGGCAGGGCGGCATGCAACGTTGGCCGTGGCCGTTGCAACGGAGGCAGGGCGGCTTGCAACAGACGCTGGGCGCGTTGCAACGCATGCTGGGCGCGATGCATCGTTGGCTGGGAGCGTTGCAACGGAGGCTGGGTTTGGTGCATCGTTGGCTGGGAGCGTTGCAACGGAGGGGCCAAATTTTCATATCTCACAATTGGCTCGTACACTTTTCCTGAAATTTTGAGGGAACCTTGGTAATATTATTTAAAGGCCGCACAAAAAAATCCAGGTCAAAAATCACACGTTTGCTTCGTTTTTCATTTTTATTGAATTTCCGGCTTTTCGGGTGGGAGAAAAATCGGCAAAAAAAAACCACACGGTGTAAATTCACCAAATTTGGTGGATGGAAAGATCTTATTTTTCTAGAGGTTGTCGCAAAAAACGGCAACAAAATTCGACCTCTAGAGCAGTTTGCTTGAGTTGGCTGGTTTCGTTGCAACGGAGGCACCCGCCGTTGCAACGATGGCTCGGAGCGTTGCAACGGAGGAGCCAAATTTTCATATCTCACAATTGGCTCGTGCAATTTTCTGAAATTTTGAGGGAACCTTGGTAATATTATTTAAAGGCTGCACAAAAAAATCCAGGTCAAAAGTCGCACTTTTGCTCCGTTTTTCATTTTTTTTTTGAATTTCCTGCTTTTCGGGTGGGAAAAAAATCGGCAAAAAAAATCCACACGGTGTAAATTCACCAAATTTGGTGGATGGAAAGATGTTATTTTTCTAGAGATTGTCGCAAAAAATGGCGTCAAAATTCGACCTCTAGAGCAGTTTCCTCGAGTATGTCTCCTCACGGAAAAGGATGTCTACCCGTGGCACTTTGGTAATGGCTCGGCAGCCTATTATAGGGGGAGGGGTGTCGTGCTGCCAAAACTCGAGTTGCCCAAAGGCTTGCTGGGCGCAATGCCAGCAAGATGCACGATGCCTTGCCATCCCCTAGCCACACTAGCAAGCCCGTTGTGGTTGTGGTGTGCCGTCGGGGTCCCCCGCCCCGGGTCCAAGGTTGAGCACGGGCGTCGGGCTGCTGCAAACCCCGATCACCAAAGGACCAAGAAGGGAAACACGTCCATGCACGGCCCATCTAGGCACCACCTAGGGAGCATGGCGTGGTGGAGTTGTGCCTTGTGCACCCGCGGCGTGCTCGCCCTACGTCTAGGGTCGACGCAAGACGGTGCCCGACGCGGTGTTGGTTTTGTTGTGCGTGTTGCCTAATCTAGACGGTGCGGCTGTTCGATTATTGCCCGAAGCACCTCACGCCTCGGGCTGTCCCTTGAATGTTCTTCGTCGCTTCCCCCGAACCCTGCCCAGCGGAGTTGGCTCGGCACTCCCGTATGCTTCCGCTTGCCTGCACGCTCCAAGGCGTGCGGGGGGCGGTTCGTCCGGGCGTGCTGGGTTTGCGGACCGTGGTGGCGGATGAGTGGTGTGCGGGT
>NC_080386.1:64208726-64221064 GCF_014773155.1 Arachis stenosperma
CAAGGTGAGATTGAAACAGAAGTTCTTCAATTCTTCACCCAAGATCCAAAGCAAGAAAAGTAAAGAGTGCTCAAGAAGGAACCAGGAGGAAGAGAGATCAATTCTCCTTCCTAATTCTCTAAGAAATTCCAAAGTTCAAAATTAAAATGCAAGTAGAAAGGAAAATTCAAAAATAAAGTCTCGAGCTCCCCAATTACATAAAACTAGCTCCTATTTATACACTTTCTATTCTTGGATTTTGGGGTTTGGATGGGCTTTTGATTTGGTGAAGAAATGAATTAAATTGGGTTTTTAATTCAATTTCAGCCCATGAAGGAAAATTGCTTCCAGGAGGCTGCCCTGCCCTTGTGGAGGGCAGGGCAGGATTTGATGAGTGCGGCCTTGGTGCGAGCGTGGTGCACGAGTTGATGCTGCAGGATGCTGCCCTGCCCTCGCGGAGGGCAGGGCGGAAATTTTTGGTGCGCCAGAATGGTGCCCCGTGCGTGCTGCTGGTGCTGGCCGAAGCTCCTTGGTGCGCCAGAATGGTGCGCCTGTGTGCACCACAAAATGCTGCCTGCCCTTGCGGAGGGCAGGGCAATGTTTCCAAAACATGAAGCTCCGCGTTCGATACTTGGTGGATGCACACGCTACTTCTTTTCCTTGGTTTATTTTTGCTTATTTTTGGCCCTTAAAGATGCCTCTCGTTCCTGCCACAATTGTTTGCCAAATATGGATTGCTATATATCGTTGGAAAGCTCTGAATGTCAGCTTTCCAACGCAACTAGAAGCACATCAATTGGACGTCTGTAGCTCAAGTTATAGTCCTTTGAAGGAGGCATGGTCATGCTGTGAGCGACCAGATTTTACCTTAGCGAAATTCTTGCTTCCAATCCTCAATGTGCATCACGATTCTGCCCTGCCCTTGGCAAGGGCAGGGCAGTGTGCGTGCTGGCTGCTTCCTTCCTTGATTTGGTCATGGGCCACGCTTTTAAAAGCGTGGCCTAAGCCTCCAAAGTGTGCTCCAACTTCAAAGTGTGCTCCAAAGCTCTTTTTTTCTCTTTTTTTGCGCTTCTTTGCTTCTTTTTCTTCTTTTTTTCTACAAGATTTATAAAATTAAAATATCAAGAAAATATATCATTTAAGTACAAAAGCATTCAATATTTAAGCACAATTCATCAATTTCTTGTATGAAAAAGCATAGAAAAATAGGTATATGATGACATGTCATCACAACACCAAACTTAAACCTTGCTTGTCCCCAAGCAAGAAAAGAATCATGCAATAAAGATTGACAATCCAAGGTACGAAGAATAGCAACTCAATGTTCATGGCAAGCTAGTTTTCTATGCATGCTACAATTACAAAAGAGATGTAAATGATTGATGCTTCTATCTAGCTTCTTTTATGAAATCTTTTTCTTATAGTTCTTCCTTGAAACAAGCTTTTGATTTTTTTTTTTATTAGCTTCTCCTTTTGGGTGCTTTGCCCCATGAGTTAATAACAAAGCTACGACTTCTAAATGCTTTGTTTTCAAGTATTACCACTTGATACATAAGCACCACAAGCATTTAATTAGAGGACTTCATTAAGCTCATTTTTTTTTCTTTTCTTTGACTCTCTAATCATTGATGCTCAGAACCTTGAGCTTTGAGGGAGTGCTTTTGCACTTGAGCCTAGCCTTGACTTCTAAGTGTTTTGTTTTCAAGCATTTGGCTTGATACATAAACACCACAAGCACTTAGCAAATAAATTGCCATTGGTACTCAGAGCCTTTAGCTTTCTCATTCTTTCCCTTTTTCTTTTCTTGCTTTAATTGTATTTGCTTCTTCAAGGTTTTCATGATTTCAAAAGATTTCACAAAATGTACTAGATGAAAAACTTCAATTAAATAAAATCCAATGCAATTGAGCAACAATCAATCATACTAGCTTTCCAATACTTGTATGCACATGCTAAATTCTTCTTTAATGCCTTGTTTGTTTATGATCATGATACTTTATTGCTTTTGAACTTACAAAACTCAAGTTGGTAATCATAATGGCATGGCAACATGTTACAAATCAACATTCAAGCTATGCTTATTCATACCACACATGCTTACAGAGAATATAAAGACAATCATGCAAAATAAAGTGCTGGAAATAAATGAGAGAAAAAGGAACTTTACAACCTTGTAGTTCATCTTCTCTATTGTTGTCATTTTCCTCCCATTTTCCTCCTTCCCATACCAAACTCAGAATGCTTGTTCATCCTCAAGCAATAATTAGAACAATGGCTATGGGGCTAAGATGGATCATGAATGTCTTACACAATGAAATGTTAGTAGTACATGTGTTTTAAGCAAGCAAAATTGAGGATAACAATCAAGGCACAGAGAAATAAAAACACTATGATTGCAAACATAAGATGGTGTGCATGATACATTGCATAAAAAAAATATAAGTGGCACACCAAACTTAGTGTGACACTTTCACTTGGAATTGATGCAAGTATCTTGTAAGGATTGGAACCAAATTTTGTTGCATAGCAACACCAAACTTAGAATACAACCATATGTCAATTTATTTGAATTAAAACTAAACAAAAGAAACTGTTATATGTTAAATACAATCACCAAGCCAAGAATATGTCATGAATAAGGATCTCTTGGTGATATATTAACAAGAACAGTTAAGAAGCAAAATAAGTGGAAGTATTAAAAATAAAGAAGTAACTAAAGTAAACAGAATAATAAAGTGTCAAACCAAAAGAAAAACAACACTACAAAGGCCTTATGATTATGCAGACAAGTGGTGTTGCTTAATGAATTGCATAGAAAATTAAGTGGCACACCAAACTTAGAATCTTAGTGTGTCACTTCCATTTTTGATTTGATGCAATCATCCAAAAAGATTAAAAACAAGTTGTTGCAAGACAACACCAAACTTAGAATGTAACCATATGCCCATTTATTGAATTTAAACAAAGTAAAGAACGAAAATAAAGCAGAGAAGAAATTATACCTACGGTTGGGTTACCTCCCAACAAGTGCTCTTTTAGTGTCATTAGCTTGACATGTTGTTCTTCACTTTCTTCCTCTTCTTCCAGTTTGTTAAGAGGAATGACTTCAAGGAAGGAGAAGTTTCAGCTATTATCCCCTGTCTTGGTCTCCTTTCAGCAAGCTTTCTTTTGAAATTGGCTTGATTGAGCTTGCTTGCTTGATCAGGGGGAGGATTGTTTGCAGTTGACCTTTTCTTGAATATTGTTCTTGATATCTTGGTCACAATCCTCTTCTTGGTGTTTTTGTCAATTGCCTTCACTTCCTTGAGTCCAAGTCTTGGTGGTTGTGTAATTGTTGGAGTTTTGTCTTCATCAAGAATTTCTTGCAGTGATGGTTCAATGACCCCTTCCTTCATGTGATTTTCTGCTTCACTTGAGTTTGACTTCTCTTGAGTGTCTTCCTCCCTTTCTTCTTCATGATTTTCCATTAATGCCTCTGGGAGGGAATCTTTATGTTTCATTGTCACCTCAAGTGGCTCTTGTGAATGTAAAAGTTCAGGATCAAATGCCTCCTCCACCTCATTTTTCATTAAAATTTTGCTTGACACAGAAGCTTCCTCATCTTGCCTTTCCACTTTCTTCGTTGCTCTCAACAATTGAGCTGTGTGCACTTCCATGTTTGTGAAGAAGTTCTCTTTTCTTTTCCATAATTTCTTTTCCTCCTCCCAACATCTTTTGAGCAAGGACTCAATCCTTGAGAGTCCTTGGCTTGTGGAAGTTTGTGTTGGTTGTGAGTCATGGGATGGATTTTGTGTTGAGGCATAGTTAATTGATGAAGAATTTTCAAATGAGAAGCTGGGAAGTGAGGGTGGATAATTTTTCATATGATTTGACTACTTAGAATTTGCAGTTTCTTGGTGATACTCCCATCCACCATGAGGATAATGATATGAATCATTTTGTGGTGGTGGTTGGTATCCCTCATAATTCTCTTGCTCATCTTGGGGTTCTGAAGCAAACCTCCATGGATTGGAGTGCTCAGAATTTGTGTCTTCCTGGTGATATTCCCAACCATAATTAGAATACTGACTTGAATCATATTGTGATGGCGGGCAATACCCCATGAAGTTTGTTTGACTAAAAGATGAGGTGAACTCCATTTGAATTTTGAAAAACACAACACCAAGAAAAATTGAAATTACTCATATCAGAGATGAGAATTTCTTAGTGAGGTAAAAACTCAAACACCTTGGTTTCACTTTAAAACAGAGAAAAAAAACAAAAAAATGCTTGATCTAGACTTCTCACCCACTTAATCATTGTTGATCTAATCATTCCCCGGCAACGGCGCCAAAAACTTGATGGTGTTTTTGCGGAAAACGAATTTTCCAAACACATAGATCCAACCGGCAAGTATACCGGGTCGCATCAAGTAGTAATAACTCACTTAGAGTGAGGTCGATCCCACAGGGATTGATGGATCAAGCAACTTTAGTGGGTGATTAGTTTAGTCAAGCTAAAAGTGAAATTGAGTGAAATCGTAGCCAACAGAATTGTAAATGACAGGAAATTTAAAGTTGCAGAAAGTAAAATTGCAAGTAACTTAAATAACAAGAAAGTAAAATAACTGAAACTTAAATTGCAAGAAATGTAAATTGCATGAAAAGTAAAGGGGGTTGGGTGCTGGAAATTAAAATTCAACAGGAAAGTGTAAATAGCAATCAAACAGAGAAGTAAAAGGTGCAAAATCATGCAACAGATCTAAACAGAAAATGGAAATTGCTTGAAGAATTCTAAACAGAAAAGCAGTGCTTAATTTGCAGCAATTTAAAAGAATGTTGAAGATCTCAGGATTGGAGGAGACTAGATAACAAGTCTAGATCTCAAATCCTTCCTTGATCCAACAAGAACAATTGCAGAAGAAGTAAAAGAAAGCAAATTGCAGAAATTGCAGAAGAAGAAATGAACAGAAAGTAAAATTCAATTATGCAGAAAATTAAAGAAGAGATCTCAAGGTGAGATTGAAACAGAAGTTCTTCAATTCTTCACCCAAGATCCAAAGCAAGAAAAGTAAAGAGTGCTCAAGAAGGAACCAGGAGGAAGAGAGATCAATTCTCCTTCCTAATTCTCTAAGAAATTCCAAAGTTCAAAATTAAAATGCAAGTAGAAAGGAAAATTCAAAAATAAAGTCTCGAGCTCCCCAATTACATAAAACTAGCTCCTATTTATACACTTTCTATTCTTGGATTTTGGGGTTTGGATGGGCTTTTGATTTGGTGAAGAAATGAATTAAATTGGGTTTTTAATTCAATTTCAGCCCATGAAGGAAAATTGCTTCCAGGAGGCTGCCCTGCCCTTGTGGAGGGCAGGGCAGGATTTGATGAGTGCGGCCTTGGTGCGAGCGTGGTGCACGAGTTGATGCTGCAGGATGCTGCCCTGCCCTCGCGGAGGGCAGGGCGGAAATTTTTGGTGCGCCAGAATGGTGCCCCGTGCGTGCTGCTGGTGCTGGCCGAAGCTCCTTGGTGCGCCAGAATGGTGCGCCTGTGTGCACCACAAAATGCTGCCCTGCCCTTGCGGAGGGCAGGGCAATGTTTCCAAAAAATGAAGCTCCGCGTTCGATACTTGGTGGATGCACATGCTACTTCTTTTCCTTGGTTTATTTTTGCTTATTTTTGGCCCTTAAAGATGCCTCTCGTTCCTGCCTCAATTGTTCGCCAAATATGGATTGCTATATATCGTTGGAAAGCTCTGAATGTCAGCTTTCCAACGCAACTGGAAGCACATCAATTGGACGTCTGTAGCTCAAGTTATAGCCCTTTGAAGGAGGCATGGTCATGCTGTGAGCGCCCAGATTTTACCTTAGCGAAATTCTTGCTTCCAATCCTCAATGTGCATCACGATTCTGCCCTGCCCTTGGCAAGGGCAGGGCAGTGTGCGTGCTGGCTGCTTCCTTCCTTGATTTGGTCATGGGCCACGCTTTTAAAAGCGTGGCCTAAGCCTCCAAAGTGTGCTCCAACTTCAAAGTGTGCTCCAAAGCTCTTTTTTTCTCTTTTTTTTTTGCGCTTCTTTGCTTCTTTTTCTTCTTTTTTTCTACAAGATTTATAAAATTAAAATATCAAGAAAATATATCATTTAAGTACAAAAGCATTCAATATTTAAGCACAATTCATCAATTTCTTGTATGAAAAAGCATAGAAAAATAGGTATATGATGACATGTCATCATCCCCCCGTAGGCAGCAAGACCCGGTACGCGGTCAACCGGGGAAGGACGTGGCCCGAGGGAGAGCTGGCACCCGCCGAGGTCGGGCCACGCCTAGACTCGGCATGTGGTCCACGTAGAAAGACGCGCCCGGGAAAGGGTGAGCAGGCACCCTGCGAGGCAGGTGGCGTTGCAACATTGGCTGGGGGCATTGCAACGGAGGCAGGTCGCGTTGCAACGGATGCCGGGCGAGTTGCAACATTGGCTGGGCGGCGTTGCAACGGAGGCAGGTCGCGTTACAGCGTTGGCTGGGGGGCAGTGCAACAGATGCCGGGCGCGTTGCAGCGTTGGCTGGGAGGCGTTGCAACGGAGGCAGGTCGCGTTGCAGCGTTGGCTGGGGGGCGGTGCAACAGATGCCAGGCGCGTTGCAGCGTTGGCTGGGGGCGGTGCAACGGATGCTGGGGTCCGTTGCAACAGGGGCAGGGCGCGTTGCAACGGATGCCGGACGCGTTGCAACGTTGGCCGGCGGCGTTGCAACGGATGCCGGGCGCGTTGCAACATTGGCTGGGGGCGTTGCAACCTCGGCCGGGCGCGTTGCAACCTCGGCCGAGGGGGTTGCAACGGAGGCAGGTCGCGTTGCAACGTTGGCTGGGGGCCGTTGCAACGGATGCTGGGCGCGGTGCAACGGATGCTGGGGTCCGTTGCAACGGAGGCAGGGCGCGTTGCAACGTTGGCTGGGGTCGTTGCAACAGAGGCGGGGCGCCATGCAACGTTGGCCGTGGCCGTTGCAGCGGAGGCAGGGCGCGGTGCAGCGTTGGCTGGGGTCGTGTGCAACGGAGGCAGGGCGGCATGCAACGTTGGCCGTGACCGTTGCAACGGAGGCAGGGCGGCTTGCAACGGACGCTGGGCGCATTGCAACGCATGCTGGGTGCGATGCATCGTTGGCTGGGAGCGTTGCAACGGAGGCTGGGTTTGGTGCATCGTTGGCTGGGAGCGTTGCAACGGAGGCACCCGCCGTTGCAACGGAGGCACCGACCGTTGCAACGGAGGGGCCAAATTTTCATATCTCACAATTGGCTCGTGCACATTTCCTGAAATTTTGAGAGAACCTTGGTAATATTATTTAAAGGCTGCACAAAAAAATCCAGGTCAAAAATCGCACGTTTGCTTCGTTTTTCATTTTTATTGAATTTCCGGCTTTTCGGGTGGGAGAAAAATCGGCCAAAAAAAACCACACGGTGTAAATTCACCAAATTTGGTGGATGGAAAGATCTTATTTTTCTAGAGGTTTTCGCAAAAAACGGCAACAAAATTCGACCTCTAGAGCAGTTTGCTTGAGTTGCCTGGTTTCGTTGCAACGGAGGCACCCGCCGTTGCAACGATGGCTCGGAGCGTTGCAACGGAGGAGCCAAATTTTCATATCTCAGAATTGGCTCGTGCATTTTTCGTGAAATTTTGAGGGAACCTTGGTAATATTATGTGAAGGCTGCACAAAAAAATCCAGGTCAAAAATCGCACGTTTGCTCCGTTTTTCATTTTTTTTGAATTTCCGGCTTTCCGGGCGGTAAAAAAATCGGCAAAAAAAATCGGCACGGTGTAAATTCACCAAATTTGGAGGATGGAAAGATCTTATTTTTCTAGAGGTTGTTGCAAAAAACGGCGTCAAAATTCGACCTCTAGAGCACTTTCCTTGAGTATGTCTCCTCACGGAAAAGGACGTCTACCCGTGGCACTTTGGTAATGGCTCGGCAGCCTATTATAGGGGGGAGGGGTGTCGTGTTGCCAAAACTTGAGTTGCCCAAAGGCTTGCTGGGCGCAATGCCAGCAAGATGCACGATGCCTTGCCATCCCCTAGGCACACTAGCAAGCCCGTTGTGGTTGTGGTGTGCCGTCGGGGTCCCCCGCCCCGGGTCCAAGGTTGAGCACGGGCGTCGGGCTGCTGCAAACCCCGATCACCAAAGGACCAAGAAGGGAAACACGTCCATGCACGGCCCATCTAGGCACCACCTAGGGAGCATGGCGTGGTGGAGTTGTGCCTTGTGCACCCGCGGCGTGCTCGCCCTACGTCTAGGGCCGACGCAAGACGGTGCCCGACGCGGTGTTGGTTTTGTTGTGCGTGTTGCCTAATCTAGACGGTGCGGCTGTTCGATTATCGCCCGAAGCACCTCACACCTCGGGCTGTCCCTTGAATGTTCTTCGTCGCTTCCCCCGAACCCTGCCCAGCGGAGTTGGCTCGGCACTCCCGTATGCTTCCGCTTGCCTGCATGCTCCAAGGCGTGCGGGGTGCGGTTCGTCCGGGCGTGCTAGGTTTGCGGACCGTGGTGGCGGATGAGTGGTGTGCGGGTTGTTAGTGTGTCTGGCTCCTTGCCTCGTGCACCGAACGGCCGCGCTGAAACTCGAGTTGCCTAAAAGGCTTGCTTGACACAATTCGAGCAAGGTGAGATGCCCAAAGGCTTGCTGGGCGCAATACCAGCAAGATGCACGTTGCCTAGGCACACTATCAAGCACGTTGTGGTTGTGGTGTTGCTGCCGGGGTCACCCGCCCCCAGTCCAAGGTCGATCACGGGCGTCGGGCTCCGGCGAAACCCGATTGTCGTAGGAACAACGAGGGAAACACGCCCATGCACAGCCCATCCAGGCACCACCTAGGGATCATGGCGTGGAGGTGTTTTGCCTTGGGCACCCGCCCGGGGCAACTCCTTGAGCTTGGCCCAGGACAAGGGATCATCCCCCAAGTCTGAGCACGGCGTGGGAACGGCGGGCGGCCTGTGCGCCCCCGCGAGGGGCAACGCGGCGTGCGCGGCCCAACGCTAGGCCAGGCCTGGTGTGGCGCATGACGCGGATGACCGATATCCGTGCGGCGGGTGTGCCGTGCGCCGGGGGCAACGCGACGTCCCCGTCCTATTACTTGGAGGGGGCAAGTCGCGGAAGACGGCTTTCGGTTTGTGTCCACTCTGGTGGGGCATCGCGTTGTGCTCGGCCTGGCTCTAGGCTCGACCTACGACGGGTCCCGACCTGGTGTGGCTTGTTCTTGTGACTCGTTCACGTGGCTCGTTCTAGACGGTGCGGCTTTTCGGTTCTGGCCGAAGCAGGTGACGCTTCGGCCTGTCCCTCGAGTATCCTTCATCGCCTCCTTTGAACCCTGCCCACCGGCGTTGGCTCGGCCCTCCCGTATGCTTCCGCTTGCCTGCACGCGCCTTGGCGTGCGGGGCGCGGTTCGTCCGGGCGTGCTGGGTTTGCGGACCGTGGTGGCGGATGAGCGGTGTGTGGGTCCTGAGTGCTGTCTGGCTCTGGTGCACGAAATTGTGATCACTACAACTTCGCACAACTAACCAGCAAGTGCACTGGGTCGTCCAAGTAATAAACCTTACGCGAGTAAGGGTCGATCCCACGGAGATTGTTGGTATGAAGCAAGCTATGGTCACCTTGTAAATCTTAGTCAGGCAGACTCAAATGGGTATGGGTGAATAAAATATAAAGATAAAGATAGAGGTACTTATGTAATTCATTGGTAGGAATTTCAGATAAGCGTATGAAGATGCTTGGTCCCTTCCGTCTCTCTGCTTTCCTACTGTCTTCATCCAATCCTTCTTACTCCTTTCCATGGCAAGCTTATGCAAGGGTTTCACCGTTGTCAGTGGCTACCTTCCATCCTCTCAGTGGAAATGTTCAACGCACCTGTCACGGCACGGCTATCCATCTGTCGGTTCTCGATCAGGCCGGAATAGAATCCAGTGATTCTTTTGCGTCTGTCACTAACGCCCCGACCTCAGGAGTTTGAAGCATGTCACAGTCATTCAATCATTGAATCCTACTCAGAATACCACAGACAAGGTTAGACCTTCCGGATTCTCTTGAATGCCGCCATCAGTTCTTGCCTATACCACGAAGACTCTGATCTCACGGAATGGCTGGCTCGTTTGTCAGGCGAGCTCTCGGTTGTCAGGCGATCAACCATGCATCGTGTATCAGGAATCCAAGAGATATTCACCCAATCTAAGATAGAACGGAGGTGGTTGTCAGTCACACGTTCATAGGTGAGAATGATGATGAGTGTCACGGATCATCACATTCATCAAGTTGAAGAACAAGTGATATCTTGGAACAAGAACAAGCGGAATTGAATAGAAGAACAATAGTAATTGCATTAATACTCGAGGTACAGCAGAGCTCCACACCTTAATCTATGGTGTGTAGAAACTCCACCGTTGAAAATACATAAGAACAATAGTGATCATTGGTTTCGGTCCCAGAGAGGGAACTGGTGCACGAAATTGCAATAACACTTTTGCAATCCCGCACAACTAACCAGCAAGTGCACTGGGTCGTCCAAGTAATACCTTGCGTGAGCAAGGGTCGATCCCACGGAGATTGTCGGCTTGAAGCAAGCTATGGTTATCTTGTAAATCTTAGTCAGGATATCAGAAATTATCAGGATTGTTTGTGAAAGGCAAAAGAACATGAAATAAGTACTTGTTACGCAGTAATGGAGAAGAGGCTGAGGTTTTGGAGATGCTCCATCTTCTGAATCTCTGCTTTCCTACTGTCTTCTTCATCAAACACGCGAGGCTCCTTCCATGGCAAGCTGTATGTAGGGTTTCACCGTTGTCAGTGGCTACCTCCCATCCTCTCAGTGTAAATGTTCCTATGCTCTGTCACAGCATGGCTAATCATCTGTCGGTTCTCGGTCAGGCCGGAATAGAATCCATTGATTCTTTTGCGTCTGTCACTAACGCCCCGCCTGCTAGGAGTTTGAAGCACGTCACAGTCATTCAGTCATTGAATCCTACTCAGAATACCACAGACAAGGCTTAGACCTTCCGGATTCTCTTGAATGCCGCCATCAGTTCTAGCTTATACCACGAAGATTCTGGTTAAGGAATCCAAGAGATATCTACTCAATCTAAAGTAGAACAGAGGTGGTTGTCAGGCACATGTTCATAGTTGAGAATGATGATGAGTGTCACGGATCATCACATTCATCCGGGTTAAGAGCAAGTGATATCTTAGAATGGAAACAAGCATGATTGAATAAGAAACAGTAGTAATTGCATTAATCCATCAAGACACAGCAGAGCTCCTCACCCCCAACCATGGGGTTTAGAGGCTCATGCCGTGGAAAGTACACAAAGAAACGTGTAAAGTGTCATGAGGTACAGATACAATGTCAAAAGATCCTATTAATAGTAAACTAGTATCCTAAGGTTTACAGAAATGAGTAAATGACAGAAAAATCCACTTCGGGCCCACTTGGTGTGTGCTTGGGCTGAACAATGAAGCATTTTCGTTGTAGAGACCTTTTCTGGAGTTAAACGCCAGCTTTTATGCCAGTTTGGGCGTTAACTCCAAGTTTTATGCCAGTTCCAGCGTTAAACGCTGGAATTTCTGAGGCTGATTGCCACGCCGGTTTGGGCCATCAAATCTTGGGCAAAGTATGGACTATCATATATTGCTGGAAAGCCCAGGATGTCTACTATCCAATGCCGTTGAGAGCGCGCCAATTGGGCTTCTGTAGCTCCAGAAAATCCACTTCGAGTGCAGGGAGGTCAGAATCCAACAGCATCTGCAGTCCTTTTCAGTCTCTGAATCAGATTTTGCTCAGAACCTTCAATTTCAGTCAGAAATACCTGAAATCACAGAAAAACACACAAACTCATATTAAAGTCCAGAAAAGTGAATTTTAACTAAAAACTACTAAAAATATACTAAAAACTAACTAAAAGATACTAAAAACATACTAAAAACAATGGCAAAAAGCGTACAAATTATCCGCTCATCACAACACCAAACTTAAATTGTTGCTTGTCCCCAAGCAACTGAAAATCAAAATAGGATAAAAAAGAAGAGAATATACTATAGACTCCAAAATATCAAAGAAACATAGTTCCAATTAGATGAGCGGGACTAGTATTTTTGCCTCCGAACAGTTTTGGCATCTCACTCTATCCTTTGAAGTTCAGAATGGTTGGCATCTATGAGAACTCAGAACTCAGATAGTGTTATTGATTCTCCTAGTTAAGTATGATATTCTTGAACATAGCTAGTGTATGAGTCTTGGCTGTGGCCCAAAGCACTCTGTCTTCCAGTATTACCACCGGATACATACATGCCACAGACACATAATTGGGTGAACCTTTTTAGATTGTGACTCAGCTTGCTAGAGTCCCCAATTAGAGGTG
>NC_080386.1:64267552-64275052 GCF_014773155.1 Arachis stenosperma
AACTCAACCTCAAAAGAAACAAGATCCTGGCAAGTTCTCAATACCTTGCACCATTGGCACCATGAGCTTTGAAAAAGCTCTATGTGATCTTGGGTCAGGGATAATCTTATGCCACTCTCTGTAATGGAGAAGCTGGGGATCATTGAGGTACAACCTGCCTTGTTCTCATTACAATTGGCATAAGTCCATAAGACAAGCTTATGGAATAGTGGAGGACGTGCTAGTAAGGGTTGAAGGCCTTTACATCCCCACTGATTTCATAATCCTAGACACTAGGAAGGAAGATGAATGAATGCATCATCCTAGGAAGACCTTTCCTAGCCACAGCAGGAGCTGTGATAGATGTCAACAGAGGTGAGTTAGTCCTTCAATTGAATGGGGACTACCTTGTGTTTAAGGCACATTGCCATCCCTCTGTGGCAAAGAGAGTAAGCATGAAGAGCTTCTCTCAGTTCAGAGTCAAGAGCCTCCACAGTCAAACTCTAAGTTTTGGTGTTGTGAAGCCACAACCAAACTCTAAGTTTGGTGTTCAAACCCCATATCCAAACTCTAAGTTTGGTGTTGGGAATACCACACTTAAATTGACCTGATCACCTTGTGGTTCCATGAGAGCCACTGTCAAGCTATTGACATTAAAGAAGCGCTTGTTGGGAGGCAACCCAATTCTATTTATCTAATTTTATTTTATTTTGTTTCTTTGTTATTTTTGTGTTTTATTAGGTACATGATCATGAGGAGTCACAAAAAAATAAAAAAAATTAAAAACAGAGTCAAAAACAGAAGAAAAAAATTTTTTCACCCTGGAGGTAGCGCAGACTGGCGTTCAACGCCAGTAAGATGCATCTGTCTGGCGTTCAACGCCATAATAGAGCACCATTCTGGCGTTGAACGCCCAAAACAAGCAACAACCTGGCGTTAAACGCCAGGATGGTGCACGAAGAGGACAAGCTGGCGCTGAACGCCAGAAACAAGCATGAAACTGGCGTTCAACGCCAGAAACATGCATTACATGGGCGTTGAACGCCCGGACATGCACCAATGGGCGTTTAAACACCAGAATGATGCATGAAGGCATGTTACATGCCTATAGGGTGAAGGAATGGTATTTTCTTTCACCTCAGGATCTGTGGACCCCACAGGATCTTCACCTCAGGATCTGTGGACCCCACAGGATCCCCACATAACATATTCCCACCTTACCTCCTAATCCTAGTTTTTGTGAATGTGATTACTCTTCCCCATGTCACACTTCCCAACATCTTCTTCATCAATCACCTCAATTCCTCTTCCCAATTACCCCATTCACCATTCACATCAACCTCCTCTTCCCCATAAACCCCACCTACCCTCATAAAATTCAAATTCAATTTCCCACCGATTCCCACCCAAAATGGCCGAACACTAACCCTCCCCTCTCCCTATAAATACCCTCCCTTTCTTCTTCATTTTCACACAACACAAACCCCTTCTTCTCTCACATAGCCGAACCCACTTCTCTCCCTCTCTACCATATTCTCTTCTTCTTCTTCTACTTTTCTTTTCTTTCTTGCTCGAGGACGAGCAAAATTTTAAGTTTGGTGTGGTAAAAGCATAAGCTTTTTTTGTTTTTCCATTACCAATGGCACCCAAGGCCGGAGTTTCCTCAAGAAAAGGGAAAGGGAAAGCAAAAGCTTCCACCTCCGAGTCATGGGAGATGGAAAGATTCATCTCCAAGAGCCATCAAGACCACATCTATGATGTTGTGGCAAAGAAGAAGGTGATCCTTGAGGTCCCTTTCAAGCTCAAAAAGAATGAGTTTCCGGAAATCCGACATGAGATCCAAAGAAGAGGGTGGGAAGTCATAACCAACCCCATGCAACAAGTCGGAACATTGATGGTTCAAGAGTTCTATGCCAATGCATGGATCACTAGGAACCATGACCAAAGTATGAACCCAAGCCCAAAGAATTATCTAACAATGGTTAGGGGGAAATACTTGGATTTCAATCCGGAGAATGTGAGGTTGGCATTTCACTTGCCCATGATGCAAGGTGATGAACGCCCCTACACAAGAAGGGTCAACTTTAATCAAAGGTTGGACCAAGTCCTAATGGACATATGTGTGGAAGGCGCCCAATGGAGAATAGACTCCAAAGGCAAGCCAGTCCAACTAAGAAGACTGGACCTCAAGCCTGTAGCTAGAGGATGGTTGGAGTTCATTCAAAGATCCATCATCCCTACAAGCAACCGATCTGAAGTTACTGTGGATCGGGCCATCATGATTCATAGTATCATGATTGGAGAGGAACTAGAAGTTCATGAAGTCATCTCCAATGAACTCTACAAAATAGCTGACAAGCCTTCACCTATGGCACGGCTAGCTTTCCCCCACCTTATATGTCATCTATGTTACTCAGCTGGAGTTATCATAGATGGAGATGTCTCCATTGAAGAAGACAAGCCCATCACCAAGAAAAGGATGGAGCAATCAAGGGAAGTTCCTCACGGCCCTCAAGAAGAACATGAGAATTCATCATCAACAAATGCCTCAAGGAATGCACTTTCCTCCCAACACTATTGGGAGCAACTCAATACCTCCTTAGAAGATTTGAGCCATAATGTTGAACAATTAAGGGTGGAACATCATGAGCACTCCATCATTCTCCAAGAAATAAGAGAAGATCAAAGAGCAATGAGGGAGGAGCAACAAAGGCAAGGAAGGGACATAGAAGAGTTGAAGAACATCATTGGTCCTTCAAGAAGAAGACGCCACTAAAGGTGGATTCATTCCTTGTTCTTTATTTCTTTCTTTCTGTTTCGGTTTTTAATTATTGTGTTTATCTATGTTTTGTGTCTTTATTTCATGATCATTAGTATGTAACCATGCCTTAAAGCTATGAATAAAATCCATTACTCCTTCACCTCTCTTAAAAGAAAAATGTTTTAATTCAAAAGAACAAGAAGTACATAATTTTAGAAATTATTATTGAATTTAGTTTAATTATATTGATGTGGTGACAATGTTTTTTGTTTTCTGAATGAATGATTGAACAGTGCATATGTCTTTTGATCTTGTTGTTTATGAGTGTTAAAATTGTTGGTTCTTGAAAGAATGATGAACAAAGAGAAATGTTATTGATGATCTGAAAAATCATGAATTTGATTCTTGAAGCAAGAAAAAGCAGTGAAAAAAAAATATATGGCAAAAATTTTAAAGCAAGGATCCAAGGCTTTGAGCATTAATGGATAGGAGGGCCCAAGGAAATTAAAATCCAGGCCTAAGCGGCTAATCAAGCTGTCCCTAACCATGTGCTTGTGTCATGAGGTCCAAGTGAAAAGCTTGAGACTGAATGGTTAAAGTCGTGATCCAAAGCAAAAGAGTGTGCTTAAGAGCTCTGGACACCACTAACTGGGGACTCTAGCAAAGCTGAGTCACATCTGAAAAGGTTCACCCAGTTATGTGTCTGTGGCATTTATGTATCCGGTGGTAATACTGGAAAACAAAGTGCTTAGGGCCACAGCCAAGACTCAAAAGTAGCTGTGTTCAAGAATCAACATGCTTAACTAGGAAGTCAATAACACTATCCAAAATTCTAAGTTCCTAGAGATGCCAATCACTCTGAACTTCAAAGGAAAAAGTGAGATGCCAAAACTGTTCAGAAGCAAAAAGCTACAAGTCCCGCTCATGTAATTAAATTAATATTCATTGATTTTTGGACTTTATAGTATATCTCTTCTTTTTATCCTATTTGATTTTCAGTTGCTTGGGGACAAGCAACAATTTAAGTTGGTGTTGTGATGAGCGGATAATTTGTACGCTTTTTGGCATTGTTTTCATATAGTTTTTAGTAAGTTCAAGCTACTTTTAGGGATGTTTTCATTAGTTTTTATGTTAAATTTCACATTTCTGGACTTTACTATGAGTTTTGTGTGTTTTTCTGAGATTTCAGGTAAATTCTGACTGAAATTGAGAGATTTGAGCAAAACTCTGAAAAAGGCTGACAAAAGACTGCTGATGCTGTTGGATTCTGACCTCCCTGCACTCGAAATGGATTTTCTGAGCTACAGAACTCCAAATGGCGCGCTCTCAACGGCGTTGAAAGTGACATCCAGGGCTTTCCAGCAATATATATAGTCCATACTTTATTCGAAGAATGACGACGTAACTTGGCGTTAAACGCCGTTCATGCTGCTGTCTGGAGTTAAACGCCAGAAAAACGTCATGATCCGGAGTTGAACGCCAAAACACGTCATAACTCGGAGTTCAACTCCAAGAGAAGCCTTAGCTCGTGTATTGATCAAGCTCAGCCCAAACATACACCAAGTGGGCCCCGGAAGTGGATTTATGCATCAATTACTTACTCATGTAAACCCTAGGAGCTAGTTTTTTATAGGATGATTTATTAATGTATTAGACATCTTTGGTCTCAGTTTGTTTTATTCTTCATCCTAAAGGCTATTGATCACGTTTTAGGGGGCTGGCCATTCGGCCATGCCTGAACCTTTCACTTATGTATTTCAACGGTGGAGTTTCTGCACACCATAGATTAAGGTGTGGAGCTCTGCTGTACCTCAAGTATTAATGAAGTTCTATTTTCTTTTATTCAAATCTCTCTTATTCTTATTCCAAGATATTCATTCGCACCCAAGAACATGATGAATGTGATGAGTTAGATAACCCTCATTATCATTCTCACTTATGAACGCGCGTGATTGACACCACTTCCGTTCTAATGCAACAGAGCTTGAATGTGTCTCTAGATTCCCCAACAGATCTTCGTGGTATAAGCTAGCTAGATGGCGGCATTTATGGGATCCGGAAAGTCCAACCTTGTCTGTGGTGTTCCGAGTAGGATCCTGGGAATCCGGAAAGTCTCACCTTGTCTGTGGTATTCCGAGTAGGATTCCGGTAATGAATGACTGTGACGTGCTTCAAACTTGCAACCTGCTGGGCGTTAGTGACAGACGCAAAAGAATCAAGGGATTCTATTCCAGTAGGAGCGGGAACCAACCGGTGATTAGCCGTATTGTGACAGAGTGCGTGAGCATTAGTTTTCACTGCGAGGATGGGATGTAGCCATCAACCATGGGTGATGCCTCCAGACGATTAGCCGTGCGACTGAAGACCCGCATAGGATCATTTTCCCGAGAGGATGAAAGTAGCCACAGCTGATGGTGAACCCCTATACAAAGCTTGCCATGGAAAGGAGTAAGAAGGATTGAGTAGAAGCAGTGGGAAAGCAGGCGTCCTTGAGCATACAGTATCTCCATTCGCTTATCTGAAATTCCCACCTATGAATCTGCATAAGTATTCTATCCCTTTTATTATTCCTTTTTATTATTAATCCTTGAACCCATAAATAATGTTTAATTCGCCTAACTGAGATTTACAAGGTGACCATAGCTTGCTTCATACCAACAATCTCTGTGGATTCGACCCTTACTCACGTAAGGTTTATTACTTGGACGACCCAGTACACTTGCTGGTTAGTTGAACGGAGTTGTGAAAATAAACAGTGCCCTAAGAGTAAACTCATCAAAGTATAAAGAACATGTGATCACAATTTCGTCCACCAAGTTTTTGGCGCCGTTGCCGGGGATTGTTCGAGTATGGACAACTGACGGTTCATCTTGTTGCTCAGATTAGGTAATTTTCTTTTCAAAAACTTTTTCAAAATCTTTTTCTTTTCTTTTTCGTTTTTCTTCACATTATTTTCGAAAAAAAAATTAATAAAAATCCAAAAAAATTAGAAAATAATAAAAATCAAAAATATTTTGTGTTTCTTGTTTGAGTCTTGAGTCAATTTTTAAGTTTGGTGTCAATTGCATGCTTTAAAAATTTTTCTTGCATTTTTTCGAAAATCCATGCATTTATAGTGTTCTTCATGATCTTCAAGTTGTTCTTGATAAGTCCTCTTGTTTGATCTTGATGATTTCTTGTTTTGTGTTGTTTCTTGTTTTTCATGTGCATTTTTGCATTCATATTTTCGATGCATTAAAGATTTCTAAGTTTGGTGTCTTGCATATTTTCTTTGCATCAAAAATTTTTCAAAATTGTGTTCTTGATGTTCATCATGATCTTCAAAGTGTTCTTGGTGTTCATCTTGACATTCATAGCATTCTTGCATGCATTCATCTGGACGCGGTGCAACGGATGCTGGGGTCCGTTGCAACGGAGGCAGGACGCCATGCAACGTTGGCCGTGGCCGTTGCACCGGAGGCAGGGCGCGTTGCAGCGTTGGCTGGGGGCCGTTGCAACGGATGCTGGACGCGGTGCAACGGATGCTGGGGTCCGTTTCAACGGAGGCAGGGCGCGTTGCAACGTTGGCTGTGGCCGTTGCAACGGAGGCAGGTCGCGTTGCAACGTTGGCTGGGGGCCGTTGCAATGGATGCTGGCGCGGTGCAACGGATGCTGGGGTCCGCAACGGAGGCAGGGCGCGTTGCAACGTTGGCCGTGGCCGTTGCAACGGAGGCAGGTCGCGTTGCAACGTTGGCTGGGGGCCGTTGCAACGGATGCTGGCGGGCAACGGATGCTGGCGCGTGCAACGGAGGCTGGCGCGGTGCAATGGTGGCAGGTCGCGTTGCAACGTTGGCCGTGGCCGTTGCACCGGAGGCAGGGCGCGGTGCAACGTTGGCCGTGGCCGTTGCAACGGAGGCAGTCGCGTTGCAACGTTGGCGGGGGGCCGTTGCAACGGATGCTGGCGCGGTGCAACGGATGCTGGCGCGGTGCAACGATGCTGGGCGCGGTGCAACGGTGGCAGGTCGCGTTGCAACGTTGGCCGTGGCCGTTGCACCGGAGGCAGGGCGCGGTGCAACGTTGGCCGGGGGTCCGTTGCAACGGAGGCAGGGCGGCATGCAACGTTGGCCGCGGCCGTTGCAACGGAGGCAGGGCGGCTTGCAACGGACGGTGGGCGGTTGCAACGCATGCTGGGCGCGATGCATCGTTGGCTGCTAGCGTTGCAACGGAGGCTGGGTTTGGTGCATCGTTGGCTGGGAGCGTTGCAACGGAGGCACCGGCCGGTGCACGGCCGTTGCAACGGAGGGGCCAAATTTTCATATCTCACAATTGGCTCGTGCAATTTTCCTGAAATTTTGAGGGAACCTTGGTAATATTATTTAAAGGCTGCACAAAAAAATCCAGGTCAAAAATCGCACTTTGCTCCATTTTTTCATTTTTTTTGATTTTGCTTTTCGGGTGGGAAAAAAATCGGCAAAAAAAATCCACACGGTGTAAATTCACCAAATTTGGTGGATGGAAAGATCTTATTTTTCTAGAGATTGTCGCAAAAAGGCGTCAAAATTCGACCTCTAGAGCAGTTTCCTCGAGTATGTCTCCTCACGGAAAAGGATGTCTACCCGTGGCACTTTGGTATGGCTCGGCAGCCTATTATAGGGGGGAGGGGTGTCGTGCTGCCAAAACTCGAGTTGCCCAAAGGCTTGCTGGCGCAATGCCAGCAAGATGCACGATGCCTTGCCATCCCTAGGCACACTAGCAAGCCCGTTGTGGTTGTGGTGTGCCGT
>NC_080386.1:64305052-64332552 GCF_014773155.1 Arachis stenosperma
CGGAGGCTCATTACAACTCATGAAAACCACAGAGGAAGCTCAAAACCTCATTGATATGGTGGCCTGATGAGCGGATAATTTGTACGCTTTTTGGCATTGTTTTTAGTATGTTTTTAGTATCTTTTAGTTAGTTTTTAGTATATTTTTATTAGTTTTTAGTTAAAATTCACTTTTCTGGACTTTACTATGAGTTTGTGTGTTTTTCTATGATTTCAGGTATTTTCTGACTGAAATTGAAGGTTCTGAGCAAAAATCTGATTCAGAGACTGAAAAGGACTGCAGATGCTGTTGGATTCTGACCTCCCTGCACTCGAAGTGGATTTTCTGGAGCTGAAGCCCAATTGGCGCGCTCTCAACGGCATTGGAAAGTAGACATCCTGGGCTTTCCAGCAATATATGATAGTCCATACTTTGCCCAAGATTTGATGGCCCAAACCGGCGTGGCAATTCGGCCTCAGAAATTCCAGCGTTAAACGTCGGAACTGGCATAAAACTTGGAGTTAAACGCCCAAACTGGCATGAAAGCTGGCGTTTAACTCCAAAAAAGGTCTCTACACGAAAATGCTTCATTGCTCAGCCCAAGCACACACCAAGTGGGCCCGGAAGTGGATTTTTACGTCATTTACTCATTTCTGTACACCCTAGGTTACTAGTTTACTATTAATAGGATCTTTTGACATTGTATCAAGTACCTCATGACATTTTTACACTTTTCTTTGTATACCTTCAACGGCATGAGTCTCTAAACCCCATGGTTGGGGGTGAGGAGCTCTGCTGTGTCTTGATGGATTAATGCAATTACTACTGTTTCTTATTCAATCATGCTTGCTTCCATTCTAAGATATCACTTGTTCTTAACCCGGATGAATGTGATGATCTGTGACACTCATTATATTCTCAACTATGAACGTGTGCTTGACAACCACCTCCGTTCTACCTTAGATTGAGTAGATATCTCTTGGGTTCCTTAACAAGAATCTTCGTGGTATAAGCTAGAACTGATGGCAGCATTCAAGAGAATCCGGAAGGTCTAAACCTTGTCTGTGGTATTCTGAGTAGGATTCAATGACTGAATGACTGTGACGAGCTTCAAACTCCTGAAGGCGGGGCGTTAGTGACAGACGCAAAAGAATCACTGGATTCTATTCCGGCCTGATTCAGAACCGACAGATGGATAGCCGTGCCGTGACAGGGTGCGTTGAACATTTTCAATGAGAGGATGGGAGGTAGCCATTGACAACGGTGAAACCCTACATACAGCTTGCCATGGAAGGAGACTTGCGTGTTTGATGAAGAAGACAGAAGGAAAGCAGAGATTCAGAAGATGGAGCATCTCCAAAACCTCAACCTATTCTCCATTACTGCTGAACAAGTAATAATTTCATGATCTTTCGCTTTTCACAATCAATCCTGATAATTTCTGATATCCTGACTAAGATTTACAAGGTAACCATAGCTTGCTTCAAGCCGACAATCTCCGTGGGATCGACCCTTGCTCACGCAAGGTATTACTTGGACGACCCAGTGCACTTGCTGGTTAGTTGTGCGGGATTACAAAAGTGTTATTGCAATTTCGTGCACCAAGTTTTTGGCGCCGTTGCCGGGGATTGTTCGAGTTTGGACAACTGACGGCTTATCTTGTTGCTTAGATTAGGACTGTTTTATTTTTGTAGGTTTAGAGTCTTTTATTTGAGTCTAGTTTCATATTCTAAGTTTGGTGTCCATTGCATGCTTTTGTTTTTCTTTTAGTTTTTCGAAATTGCATGTTCTTAAGTCCCTTTTTGATTCATAAAAATTCTAAGTTTGGTGTCCTCTTTGTGTTTTTCCTTTAAAATTTTCGAAAATTAGTATTTGATTTTCTAAAAATTTTAAGTTTGGTGTCTTCTTGTTGTTTTTCTCTTTCCTCTTTTTAAAAATCAAATCTTTTTCATAAAAATTTTTCAATCATATCTTTTTAATTGCTGTTTTCAAAGTCTTTTTAATTAACTAATTGATTCAGTTCTCAATTTGCTTTGATCTTATTCTCTTTTTGATTTTCGAATTTTTCCTTTAATTTCCTTTCATTTTATTTTAATTTTTCGTTTAATTCAAAAAAAAAAAAACAAAATTTATCTATTTGCAATCATTATCATTTCCCTTTTGTCCATTATGGACTTAAGTGGGATTAATCAGTCCAAAAGGACTCTGGGGTCATATGCTAACCCCATTACAGCTGCATATGGGAGTAGCATCTGTATACCTCCCATCAAAGCAAGCAGCTTTGAGCTAAATCCTCAACTCATTATCATAGTGCAGCAAAATTGCCAGTATTCCGGTCTTCCACAGGAAGAACCTACTGAGTTTCTGGCACAGTTCTTACAAATTGCTGACACAGTACATGATAAAGAGGTAGATCAGGATGTCTACAGACTATTACTGTTTCCATTTGCTGTAAAAGATCAAGCTAAAAGGTGGTTGAATAACCAACCTACAGCAAGCATAAAAACATGGAAACAGTTGTCAGACAAATTCCTGAATCATTTTTACCCTCCAAGGAGGATGACACAGCTAAGGCTGGACATCCAAGGCTTTAAACAAGAGGATAATGAATCCCTTTATAATGCCTGGGAGAGGTATAGAGGTATGCTTAGAAAATGCCCCTCTGAAATGTTTTCAGAGTGGGTACAGTTAGACATCTTCTACTATGGGCTTACAGAAAAAGCTCAGATGTCTATAGACCACTCAGCTGGTGGATCTATACACATGAGGAAGACAATTGAAGAAGCTCAAGAGCTTATAGACATTGTTGCTAGAAACCAATACTTATATTCTAGCAATGAGTTCGTCCCAAAAGAGGAGGTCATGGCATTAGTCACTGATCCTAATCCTCAAGAACAGATGAATGAGCTTAATCAACAATTGCTCCTGATGACAGAACAGTTAGCAGAATTTAAAGAAATGCTCCATGATACTAAGGTTGCTAACAAGAGCATAGAACTGCAGTTGAATCAAGCAAAACAACAAATATCTAAACAGATAACAGAGGAATGTCAAGCAGTTCAACTAAGGAATGGGAAGACATTGAATAACACTGCTCAAAAGAGCAAAAAGCCAAATGATGAGCGGATAATTTATACGCTTTTTGGCATTGTTTTTATATAGTTTTTAGTAAGTTTGAGCTACTTTTAGGGATGTTTTCATTAGTTTTTATGTTAAATTCACATTTCTGGACTTTACTATGAGTTTGTGTGTTTTTCTGTGATTTCAAGTAAATTCTGACTGAAATTGAGGGATTTGAGCAAAACTCTGAAAAAGGCTGACAAAAGGACTGCTGATGCTGTTGGATTCTGAGCTCCCTGCACTCGAAATGGATTTTCTGGAGCTACAGAACTCTAAATGGCGCGCTCTCAACGGCGTTGGAAAGTAGACATCCAGGGCTTTCCAGCAATATATAATAGTCCATATTTATTCGAAGAATGACGACGCAACTTGGCGTTGAACGCCAAGTACACGCTCCTTTCTGGAGTTAAACGCCAGAAAAACGTCATGATCCGGAGTTGAACGCCCAAAACACGTCATAACTCAAAGTTCAACTCCAAGAGAAGCCTCAGCTCGTGGATAGATCAAGCTCAGCCCAAGCACACACCAAGTGGGCCCCGGAAGTGGATTTATGCATCAATTACTTACTCATGTAAACCCTAGGAGCTAGTTTATTATAAATAGGATGATTTACTAATGTATTAGACATCTTTGGTCTCAGTTTTGTTTTATTCTTCATCCTAAGAGACTATTGATCACGTTTAGGGGGCTGGCCATTCGGCCATGCCTGGACCTCTTGCTTATGTATTTTCAACAGTGGAGTTTCTGCACACCATAGATTAAGGGTGTGGAGCTCTGCTGTACCTCAAGTATTAATGAAGTTCTATTTTCTTTTATTCAATCTCTCTTATTCTTATTCCAAGATATTCATTTGTACCCAAGAACATGATGAATGTGATGAGTTAGATAACCCTCATTATCATTCTCACTTATGAACGCGCGTGATTGACAACCACTTCCGTTCTACATGCAACAGAGCTTGAATGTGTATCTCTTAGATTCCCCAACAGAATCTTCGTGGTATAAGCTAGATGGATGGCGGCATTTATGAGGATCCGGAAAGTCCAACCTTGTCTGTGGTGTTCCGAGTAGGATCCTGGGAATCCGGAAAGTCTAACCTTGTCCGTGGTATTCCGAGTAGGATTCCGGTAATGAATGACTGTGACGTGCTTCAAACTTGTAACCTGTTGGGCGTTAGTGACAGACGCAAAAGAGGGATTCTATTCCAGTAGGGGAGGGAACCAACCGGTGATTGGCCGTACTGTGACAGAGTGCGTGAGCATTAGCTTTCACTGCGAGGATGGGATGTAGCTATCAACCATGGGTGATGCCTCCAGACTGGTTAGCTGTGCGAGTGACAGCCGCATAGGATATTTCCCCGTGAGGATGAAAGTAGCCACAGTTGATGGTGAACCCCTATACAAAGCTTGCCATGGAAAGGAGTAAGAAGGATTGAGTAGAAGCAGTAGGAAAGCAGGCGTCCTTGAGCCATACAGCATCTGCATATACTTAACTGATACCTCTACTAATGAATCTACATAAGTATTTCTATCCTTTTTATTATTTATTTCATTTTATTATTCCTATTCTCGAATCCAATTTTAATCTACCTAACTGAGATTTACAAGGTGACCATAGCTTGCTTCATACCAACAATCTCTGTGGATTCGACCCTTACTCACGTAAGGTTATTACTTGGACGACCCAGTACACTTGCTGGTTAGTTGAACGGAGTTGTGAAGAAAATAAACAGTGCCCTAAGAGTAAACATCCTTTATAAACAAATAACATGTGATCACAATTTCGTCCACCAAGTTTTTGGCGCCGTTGCCGGGGATTGTTCGAGTATGGACAACTGACGGTTCATCTTGTTGCTCAGATTAGGTAATTTTCCTTTCAAAAATCTTTTTCAAAATTTTTCTTTTATTTTTCGTTTTTCAACACTATATTTTCGAAAAAATTAATAAAAATTCAAAAAAAATTATAAAATCATAAAAATCAAAAATATTTTGTGTTTCTTGTTTGAATCTTATGTTAATTTTTAAGTTTGGTGTCAATTGCATGCTTTTAAAATTTTTCTTGTATTTTTCGAAAATCTCATGCATTCATAGTGTTCTTCATGATCTTCAAGTTGTTCTTGATGAGTCCTCTTGTTTGATCTTGATGATTTCTTGTTTTGTATTGTTTCTTGTTTTTCATGTGCATTTTTGCATTCATATTTTCCATGCATTAAAGATTTCTAAGTTTGGTGTCTTGCATATTTTCTTTGCATCAAAAATTTTTCAAAATTATGTTCTTGATGTTCATCATGATCTTCAAAGTGTTCTTGGTGTTCATCTTGACATTCATAGCATTCTTGCATGCATTCATTTTTTTGATCTAAAAATTTCATGCATAAAGCATTTTTGTTGTTTTTCTCTCTCATAATTAAAAATTCAAAAATCAAAAAAATATCTTTTCCTTATTTTCCTCCAAATTTTCGAAATTTTGGGTTGACTTGGTCAAAAATTTTCAAAAGTAGTTGTTTCTTACAAGTCAAGTCAAAATTTCAAATTTAAAAATCTTATCTTTTCAAAATCTTTTTCAAAATCATATCTTTTTCAAATTTTTTTTTATTATTATTTTTCGAAAATTTCAAAAATCTTTTTCAAATTATTTTCAAAATCTTTTTCTTATCTTTATATGTAATTTTCGAAAATTCACTAATAATTAATGTGATTGGTTCAAAAATTTGAAGTTTGTTACTTTCTTGTTAAGAAAGGTTCAATCTTTAAGTTCTAGAATCTTATCTTGTAGTTTCTTGTTAGTGAAGTAAATAATTTCAAAATTTTTAAATTAAATCTTTTTATCTTTTATTTTATCTTTTCCAAAAATTTTATCTTTTTCAAAATTTGATTTCAAAATATCTTATCTAACTTACTATCTTCTTATCTTTTTCAAATTTGATTTCAAATCTTTTTCAATCAACTAACTAACTTTTTGTTTGTTTCTTATCTTTTTCAAAACCACCTAACTACTTTTCCTTCTTCTATTTTCGAAAATATCTCTTTCTTTTTCAAAAATTATTTTTAATTAATTAATTGTTTCATGTTTTAATTTTAATTACAATTCATCTCTAATTTTCGAAAATCACTAACTCCTTTTCAAAATTATTTTCGAATTTTCTCTTCTCTCTCCTTCTTCTATTTAGTTATTTAATTACTAACACTTCTCTTCACCTCTCTTCATCCATAAATCCGAATCCATTCTTCATTCTTCTACCACCTTTCTTTTTCTACTAACATAAGGGAATCTCTATACTGTGACATAGAGGATTCCTTTTTCTTTTCTTGTTTTCTTCTCCTTCATATGAGCAGGAACAGGGATAAAGGCACTCTTGTTGAAATTAATCCAGAACCTGAAAGGACTCTGAAGAGAAAATTAAAAGAAGCTAAATTACAACAATCCAGAAGAACCCTTCTAGAAAATTTCGAACAAGAGAAGGAGATGGCCGAAAATAATAATAATAATGCAAGGAGAATGCTTGGTGACTTCACAAAGCCAACGTCCAAGTTTGATGGAAGAAGCATCTCCATTCCTGCCATTGGAGCCAATAACTTTGAGCTTAAGCCTCAACTAGTTGCTTTAATACAACAAAACTGCAAGTTTTATGGACTTCCATCTGAAGATCCTTACCAGTTTTTAACTGAGTTCTTGCAGATCTGTGAGACTGTAAAGACGAATGGAGTTGATGCTGAAGTCTACAGACTCTTACTTTTCCCTTTTGGTGTAAGAGACAGAGCTAGAGTATGGTTGGATTCACAACCCAAGGATAGCCTGGACTCATGGGATAAGCTGGTCACTGCCTTCTTGGATAAATTCTTTCCTCCTCAAAAGCTGAGCAAGCTAAGAGTGGATGTTCAAACCTTCAAACAAAAAGATGGTGAATCCCTCTATGAAGCTTGGGAAAGATACAAGCAGCTGACCAAAAGATGTCCATCTGACATGTTTTCAGAATGGACCATATTAGATATATTCTATTATGGTCTCTCTGAATTTTCGAAAATGTCATTGGATCATTCTGCAGGTGGATCTATTCACCTGAAGAAAACGCCTGAAGAGGCTCAAGAACTCATTGACATGGTTGCAAACAACCAGTTCATGTATACTTCTGAGAGGAATCCCGTGAACAATGGGGTACCTCAAAAGAAAGGAGTTCTTGAAATTGATGCTCTGAATGCCATACTGGCTCAGAACAAAGTGTTGACACAACAGGTCAACATGATCTCTCAAAATCTGAATGGATTGCAACATGCATCCAACAGTAATAGAGAGGCAGCTTCTGAAGAAGCTTATGATCCTGAGAACCCTGCCATGGCAGAGGTTAATTACTTAGGTGAACCTTATGGAAACACCTATAACTCATCAGGGAGAAATCATCCAAATTTCTCCTGGAAGGATCAACAAAAACCTCAACAAGGTTTTAACAATGGTGGACGCAACAGGCTGGGCAATAGCAAGCCATATCCATCATCTTCTCAGCAACAGACAGAGAACTCTGAACAAAATAATTCTAATTTAGCTAATATAATCTCTGATCTGTCAAAGGCCACTTTCAGTTTCATGAATGAAACCAGATCCTCCATTAGAAATCTGGAGGCACAAGTGGGCCAGCTGAGCAAGAAAGTTATTAAAACTCCTTCCAGTACTCTTCCAAGCAATACAGAAGAAAATCCAAAAGGAGAGTGCAAGGCCATTGACATAGTCAATATGGCCGAATGCACTAAGGAGGGGGAGGACGAAAATCCCAGTGAGGAAGACCTCCTGGGACGTTCCTCAAGCAAGAAGGAGTTCCCTATTAGGGACCCTAAGGAATCTGAGGCTCACCTAGAGACCATAGAGATTCCATTAAATCTCCTTCTGCCATTCATGAGCTCTGAAGAATATTCATCCTCTGAAGAGAATGAAGATGTAATTGAAGAGCAAGTTGCTCAATACTTAGGAGCTATCATGAAGCTGAATGCCAAGCTGCTTGGTAATGAGACTTGGGAAAGTGAACCTCCCTTGCTCATTAGTGAACTAGATACCTGGATTCAGAGAACTCTACCTCAAAAGAAACAAGATCCTGGCAAGTTCTTAATACCTTGCACCATTGGCACCATGAGCTTTGAAAAAGCTCTATGTGATCTTGGGTCAGGGATAAATCTTATGCCACTCTCTGTAATGGAGAAGCTGGGGATCATTGAGGTACAACCTGCCTTGTTCTCATTACAATTGGCAGATAAGTCCATAAGACAAGCTTATGGAATAGTAGAGGACGTGCTAGTAAAGGTTGAAGGCCTTTACATCCCTACTGATTTCATAATCCTAGACACTAGGAAGGAAGATGATGAATGCATCATCCTAGGAAGACCTTTCCTAGCCACAGCAGGAGCTGTGATAGATGTCAACAGAGGTGAGTTAGTCCTTCAATTGAAAGGGGACTACCTTGTGTTTAAAGCACATGGCCATCCCTCTGTGACAAAAGAGAGTAAGCATGAAGAGCTTCTCTCAGTTCAAGGTCAAGAAGAGCCTCCACAGTCAAACTCTAAGTTTGGTGTTGTGAAGCCACAACCAAACTCTAAGTTTGGTGTTCAAACCCCATATCCAAACTCTAAGTTTGGTGTTGGGGATACCACACTTAAATTGACCTGATCATCTTGTGGCTCCATGAGAGCCACTGTCAAGCTATTGACATTAAAGAAGCGCTTGTTGGGAGGCAACCCAATTCTATTTATTTAATTTTATTTAATTTTGTTTCTTTGTTATTTTTGTGTTTTATTAGGTACATGATCATGAGGAGTCACGAAAAAAATCAAAAAATTAAAAACAGAGTCAAAAACAGAAGAAAAAAATTTTTCACCCTGGAGGACGCACGGGCTAGCGTTCAACGCCCAGAAGGTGCATCTGGCCGGCGTTCAACGCCAGAACAGAGCACCATTCTGGCGCTGAACGCCAGAAACAAGCAACAACCTGGCGTTAAACGCCAGGATGGTGCACAGAGAGGACAAACTGGCGCTGAACGCCAGGAACAAGCATGAAACTGGCGTTCAACGCCAGAAACATGCATTACATGGGCGTTGAACGCCCAGAACGTGCACCAATGGGCGTTTAAACGCCAGAATGGTGTGCCAAGGCATTTTACATGCCTATTTGGTGCAGGGATGGAATTCTTTGACACCTCAGGATCTGTGGACCCCACAGGATCACCTCAAGGATCTGTGAACCTCACAGGATCCCCACCTACCTCGCCCTATCTCTCTATATTCATGGTCATCCCTTCTGTTTTTCATTCACCACTCACCCTTTCCCATAAACCCCACTCACCTTCAAAATTCAAAATTCTTTCCCACCCAATCCCACCCATATAGCCGAATCCATCTCCCCTCACTCACCTCCATTTTTCTTCTTCTTCTTCTTCTTCTCTTCTTTCTTCTTCTCTTGCTCGAGGGCGAGCAATATTTTAAGTTTGGTGTGGTAAAAGCATAGCTTTTTTGCTTTTCCATTACCATTAATGGCACCTAAAGCCAGAGAAACCTCAAAGGGAAGACAAAAAGCTTCCACCTCTGAGTCATGGGAGATGAAAAAAAAAATTTAAAAATATAAGCCGTCATAGTTCAGTGGTAGAACATGTGGCTGCAAATCAAGAAATCCCTGAGATACCTCAGGGGATAAGTTATCCTCCACAAAAGTATTGGAAGCAACTAAGGGGAGGAACAAAAAAATTACTAGGAATCATTCAACAGAAGCAAGGAAGAGACATAGAGGAGCTCAAAGAGCACCATTGGTTCTTCAAGAAGGCGCCACCCTCACTCAGGTGGATTCATTCCTTGATTCTTTATTTCTTTCTATTTTCAGTTTTTAATTATTGTGTTTATCTATGTTTTGTGTCTTTATTTCATGATCATTAGTATGTAACCATGCCTTAAAGATTATGAATAAAATCCATTACTCCTTCACCTTTCTTAAAAGAAAAATGTTTTAATTCAAAAGAACAAGAAGTACATAATTTTTGAAATTATTACTGAATTTAGTTTAATTATACTGACGTGGTGACAATATTTTTGTTTTCTGAATGAATGCTTGAACAGTGCATATGTCTTTGGATCTTGTTGTTTATGAGTGTTAAAATTGTTGGCTCTTGAAAGAATGATGAACCAAGAGAAATGTTATTGATGATCTGAAAAACATCATGAAATTGATTCTTGAAGCAAGAAAAAGCAGTAAAAAAAATGGCTAAAAAGAGTATATAGAAAAAGAAGGAGCAATAGAAAAAGCCAAATAGCCCTTAAAACCAAAAGGCAAGGGTAAAAAGGATCCAAGGCTTTGAGCATCAATGGATAGGAGGGCCCAAGGAAATAAAATCCAGGCCTAAGCGGCTAAATCAAGCTGTCCCTAACCATGTGCTTGTGTCATGAAGGTCCAAGTGAAAAGCTTGAGACTGAATGGTTAAAGTCGTGATCTAAAGCTAAAGACTGTGCTTAAGAGCTCTGGACACCACTAATTGGGGACTTTAGCAAAGCTGAGTCACAATCTGAAAAGGTTCACCCAGTTATGTGTCTGTGGCATTTGTGTATCTGGTGGTAATACTGGAAAACAAAATGCTTAGGGCCACAGCCAAGACTCAAAAGTAGCTGTGTTCAAGAATCAACATGCTTAACTAGGAAAGTCAATAAGACTATCCAAAATTCTAAGTTCCTAGAGATGCCAATCACTCTAAACTTCAAAGGAAAAAGTGAGATGCCAAAACTGTTCAGAAGCAAAAAGCTACAAGTCCCGCTCATGTAATTAAACTAATATTCATTGATATTTTGGACCTTATAGTATATTCTCTTCTTTTTATCCTGTTTGATTTTCAGTTGCTTGGGGACAAGCAACAATTTAAGTTTGGTGTTGTGATGAGCGGATAATTTATACGCTTTTTGGCATTGTTTTTATATAGTTTTTAGTAAGTTTGAGCTACTTTTAGGGATGTTTTCATTAGTTTTTATGTTAAATTCACATTTCTGGACTTTACTATGAGTTTGTGTGTTTTTCTGTGATTTCAGGTAAATTCTGACTGAAATTGAGGGATTTGAGCAAAACTCTGAAAAAGGCTGACAAAAGGACTGCTGATGCTGTTGGATTCTGACCTCCCTGCACTCGAAATGGATTTTCTGGAGCTACATAACTCTAAATGGCGCGCTCTCAACGGCGTTGGAAAGTAGACATCCAGGGCTTTCCAGCAATATATAATAGTCCATATTTATTCGAAGAATGACGACGCAACTTGGCGTTGAACGCCAAGTACACGCTCCTTTCTGGAGTTAAACGCCAGAAAAACGTCATGATCCGGAGTTGAACGCCCAAAACACGTCATAACTCAAAGTTCAACTCCAAGAGAAGCCTCAGCTCGTGGATAGATCAAGCTCAGCCCAAGCACACACCAAGTGGGCCCCGGAAGTGGATTTATGCATCAATTACTTACTCATGTAAACCCTAGGAGCTAGTTTATTATAAATAGGATGATTTACTAATGTATTAGACATCTTTGGTCTCAGTTTTGTTTTATTCTTCATCCTAAGAGACTATTGATCACGTTTAGGGGGCTGGCCATTCGGCCATGCCTGGACCTCTTGCTTATGTATTTTCAACAGTGGAGTTTCTGCACACCATAGATTAAGGGTGTGGAGCTCTGCTGTACCTCAAGTATTAATGAAGTTCTATTTTCTTTTATTCAAATCTCTCTTATTCTTATTCCAAGATATTCATTCGTACCCAAGAACATGATGAATGTGATGAGTTAGATAACCCTCATTATCATTCTCACTTATGAACGCGCGTGATTGACAACCACTTCCGTTCTACATGCAACAGAGCTTGAATGTGTATCTCTTAGATTCCCCAACAGAATCTTCGTGGTATAAGCTAGATGGATGGCGGCATTTATGAGGATCCGGAAAGTCCAACCTTGTCTGTGGTGTTCCGAGTAGGATCCTGGGAATCCGGAAAGTCTAACCATGTCCGTGGTATTCCGAGTAGGATTCCGGTAATGAATGACTGTGACGTGCTTCAAACCTGTAACCTGCTGGGCGTTAGTGACAGACGCAAAAGAGGGATTCTATTCCAGTAGGGGAGGGAACCAACCGGTGATTGGCCGTACTGTGACAGAGTGCGTGAGCATTAGCTTTCACTGCGAGGATGGGATGTAGCTATCAACCATGGGTGATGCCTCCAGATTGGTTAGCTATGCGAGTGACAGCCGCATAGGATATTTCCCCGTGAGGATGAAAGTAGCCACAGTTGATGGTGAACCCCTATACAAAGCTTGCCATGGAAAGGAGTAAGAAGGATTGAGTAAAAGCAGTAGGAAAGCAGGCGTCCTTGAGCCATACAGCATCTGCATATACTTAACTGATACCTCTACTAATGAATCTACATAAGTATTTCTATCCTTTTTATTATTTATTTGTTTTTATTATTCCTATTCTCGAATCCAATTTTAATCTGCCTAACTGAGATTTACAAGGTGACCATAGCTTGCTTCATACCAACAATCTCTGTGGATTCGACCCTTACTCACGTAAGGTTATTACTTGGACGACCCAGTACACTTGCTGGTTAGTTGAACGGAGTTGTGAAGAAAATAAATAGTGCCCTAAGAGTAAACATCCTTTATAAACAAATAACATGTGATCACAATTTCGTCCACCACCAAACAAGGAACAATTGACAGAGGATAACCAACCACTGTTCAAAATCCCTCTGAGGACAGTAAGAGCCCAGAGAGGAATGCTATTGGCGTTCAAACGCCAGAAAGGGAAGGAAAGCTGGCGTTAAACGCCCATTCCTTGCCCAGTTCTGGCGTTCAAACGCCAGAAAAGGGGGAAAAGTTGGCGTTAAACGCCCATTTTCCACCCAATCCTGGCGTTCAAACGCCAAGGGAGAATCAGACACCTGAGAGTGCCGATAATAACCCCTCTAACAAGGCTTCTTCAACTACTTCTGTAAGGAATAAACCTGCAGCATCTAAGGTTGAAGAATATCAAGCCAAGATGCCTTATCCTCAGAAACTCTGCAAAGCGGAACAGGATAAGCAATTTGCCCGCTTTGCAGACTATCTAAAGACTCTTGAAATAAAGATTCCATTTGCAGAGGCACTTGAGCAAATACCTTCTTATGCTAAGTTCATGAAAGAAATCTTAAGTCATAAGAAGGATTGGAGAGAAACTGAAAAAGTGTTTCTTACTGAAGAATGCAGTGCAGTCATTCTGAAAAGCTTACCAGAAAAGCTTCAAGATCCTGGAAGCTTTATGATACCCTGCACATTAGAAGGTGCTTGCACCAAGACAGCCCTATGTGATCTTGGAGCAAGCATCAATCTAATACCTGCATCCACTATCAGAAAGCTTGGGTTGGCTGGAGAAGTAAAACCAACCAGGATATGCCTCCAACTTGCTGATGGCTCCATTAAACACCCATCAGGCATAATAGAGGATATGATTGTCAAGGTTGGACCATTTGCCTTTCCAACTGACTTTGTGGTGCTGGAAATGGAGGAGCACAAGAGTGCAACTCTCATTCTAGGAAGACCTTTCCTAGCAACTGGACGAACTCTCATTGATGTACAAAGAGGGGAAGTAACCCTGAGAGTCAATGAGGATGAGTTCAAGTTGAATGCTGTAAAAGCCATGCAGCATCCAGACACACCAATTGACTGCATGGGTGCTGACATTATTGACTCTCTGGTAGAAGAGATCAATATGGCTGAAAGCCTAGAATCAGAGCTTGAGGACATCTTCAAAGATGCTCAACCTGATCAAGAAAAACTAGAGGAAGCAAAGGAATTTTTGAAAATTCCTCAGGAGGAGGATAAACTTCCCAAACCTGAACTCAAACCTCTACCACCATCCCTGAAGTACGCATTTCTGGGAGAAGGTGACACTTTTCCAGTGATTATAAGCTCTGCTTTAAATCCACAGGAAGAGGAAGCACTGATTCAAGTGCTAAGGACACACAAGACAGCTCTTGGGTGGTCCATAAGTGATCTTAAGGGCATTAGCCCAGCTAGATGCATGCACAAGATCCTGTTGGAGGATAATGCCAAACCAGTGGTTCAACCACAGAGGAGGCTAAATCCAGCCATGAAGGAGGTGGTGCAGAAAGAGGTCACTAAATTACTAGAGGCTGGGATTATTTATCCTATTTCTGATAGCCCCTGGGTGAGCCCTGTCCAAGTTGTCCCCAAAAAGGGAGGCATGACAGTGGTTCATAATGAAAAAAATGAACTGATTCCTACAAGAACAGTCACAGGGTGGCGCATGTGTATTGACTACAGAAGGCTCAATACAGCCACCAGAAAGGATCATTTTCCTTTACCATTCATAGACCAAATGCTAGAAAGACTAGCTGGTCATGATTACTACTGCTTTTTGGATGGCTATTCAGGCTACAACCAAATTGTAGTAGATCCTCAGGACCAAGAGAAAACAGCATTTACTTGCCCTTCTGGCGTGTTTGCCTACAGAAGGATGCCTTTTGGTCTGTGCAATGCACCTGCAACCTTTCAGAGGTGCATGCTCTCTATCTTCTCAGATATGGTAGAGAAATTTCTGGAAGTCTTCATGGATGACTTCTCAGTATATGGAGACTCATTCAGCTCCTGTCTTAACCACCTATCACTTGTCCTGAAAAGGTGCCAAGAGACTAACCTGGTTTTAAACTGGGAGAAATGTCACTTTATGGTGACTAAAGGAATTGTCCTTGGGCACAAAATTTCAAGCAGGGGAATAGAGGTGGACAAGGCAAAGGTAGAGGTAATTGAAAAATTACCACCACCTGCCAATGTTAAGGCAATCAGAAGCTTTCTGGGGCATGCAGGATTCTACAGAAGGTTTATAAAGGATTTTTCGAAAATTGCAAAACCTTTGAGTAACCTGCTAGCTGCTGACACACCATTTGTGTTTGACACACAGTGTCTGCAGGCATTTGAGACCATGAAAGCTAAGCTGGTCACAGCACCAGTCATCTCTGCACCAGATTGGACATTGCCATTTGAATTAATGTGTGATGCCAGTGATCATGCCATTGGTGCAGTGTTGGGACAGAGGCATAACAAACTTCTGCATGTCATTTATTATGCTAGCCGTGTTCTAAATGATGCATAGAAGAATTACACAACCACAGAAAAAGAATTACTTGCAGTGGTTTATGCCATTGACAAGTTTAGATCTTATCTAGTAGGATCTAAGGTGGTTGTGTACACTGACCATGCTGCTCTTAAATACTTACTCACAAAGCAGGATTCAAAACCCAGGCTTATCAGATGGGTGTTGCTTCTGCAAGAGTTTGATATAGAAATAAGAGACAGAAAAGGGACAGAGAACCAAGTAGCTGATCATCTGTCCCGAATAGAACCAGTAGCTGGGGCGTCCCTCCCTTCTACTGAGATCTCTGAGACTTTCCCAGATGAGCAACTCTTTGCCATTCAGGAAGCTCCATGGTTTGCAGACATGGCAAACTATAAAGCTGTGAGGTTCATACCCAAGGAGTACAGCTACGTGCAGAGAAAGAAATTAATTTCTGATGCCAAGTACTACCTCTGGGATGAACCATATCTCTTTAAGAGATGTGCTGACGGAGTGATCCGCAGATGTGTGCCCAGAGGAGAAGCACAAAGGATCCTATGGCACTGCCATGGATCACAATATGGAGGACATTTTGGAAGTGAGCGAACAGCCACTAAAGTCCTCCAGTGTGGCTTCTACTGGCCTACTCTCTATAAAGATTCCCGAGAGTTTGTGCGTAACTGTGACAGTTGCCAAAGAGCTGGTAACCTGCCTCACGGATATGCCATGCCTCAACAAGGGATATTAGAGATAGAATTGTTTGATGTATGGGGAATTGACTTCATGGGTCCATTCCCACCATCATACTCAAACACTTACATTCTGGTGGCGGTGGACTATATATCTAAGTGGGTAGAAGCCATTGCTACACCCACCAATGATACCAAGACCGTGCTAAAGTTCCTCCAGAAAAACATCTTCAGCAGATTTGGTGTTCCCAGAGTACTAATCAGTGATGGGGGCTCTCATTTCTGCAACAAACAGCTATACTCTACTATGGTTAGATATGGAATCAGCCATAAAGTGGCAACTTCGTATCATCCACAGACAAATGGGCAAGCTGAAGTCTCTAACAGAGAGCTAAAAAGAATCCTAGAACGGACTGTGATAGCCCGAAGAAAGGATTGGGCAAAGAGCTTGGATGATGCTCTGTGGGCATACAGAACAGCATTCAAGACTCCTATAGGGACCTCTCCATACCAATTGGTGTATGGGAAGGCCTGTCATTTGCCTGTGGAACTGGAACATAAAGCCTACTGGGCAACCAGATTCCTAAACATGGATGCTCAGTTAGCTGGTGAAAAAAGATTGCTCCAGTTAAATGAGCTAGAGGAGTTCAGACTCAATGCCTTTGAAAATGCAAAAATTTATAAGGAAAAGGCAAAGAAGTGGCATGACAAGAGATTGTCAACCAGAGTCTTTGAGCCAGGACAAAAAGTTCTGCTCTTCAACTCCAGGCTCAAATTGTTTCCAGGAAAACTTAAATCCCGGTGGAGGGGTCCGTATGTGATCACAGGAGTGTCACCATATGGATATGTTGAGCTTCAGGATATTGATTCTGACAGAAAGTTCATTGTTAATGGACAGAGAATCAAGCATTATCTTGAAGGCAATTTTGAGCAGGAGTGCTCAAAACTGAGACTTGAGTAATTCTCAATGAAGGTCCAGCTAAAGACAGTAAAGAAGCGCTTGCTGGGAGGCAACCCAGTCATTGGAAGGTTGTATGAATTGTTTTTACAGAGGCAAGTATCAAAAATGAAGGAATTCACAGAGTTACAAAAGGATTCAGCTCAAAAAGCAGAGAAAATGAGCTTACTGGCGAAAAAACGCCAGTAAGGGGCATTTTGGGCGTTAAACGCCAGAATGGGTACCATTCTGGGCGTTTAACGCCAGGAATGGTGCCATTTTGGGCGTTAAACGCCAGAATGGGCACCATTCTGGGCGTTTAACGCCAGGTGTGCAGAATCCTGGGCGTTTAGAAAAACGCCCAGTGATAAAGGATTTCTGGCGTTTAACGCCAGCCAGGGCACCTGGCTGGGCGTTAAACACCCAAAAAGGGTAGCAAATGGGCGTTAAACGCCAGAATGGGTGCCATTCTGGGCGTTTAACGCCAGCAAGGTGGGGGGGACCACAATTTTGTTTTCAATTCAATTTTTTTCAAACTTTCCTTTTCTTACCCATACTTTTCTACAAAATCACACTTCAATCATTCATCATTCACTTTCAAATCTTCAAAAATCAAAACCATTCTTCAAATTTATTTCAAATCAATTACAAACATTGTTCAAAAATTTCACCCTTTTCTCAATTTCTTTCCATATCTTCTCAAATCTCCTTTCAAATTTCTCTCTTCTTTTTCGAAAACTCCCCTCCCCACCTTATAAATACACGTTTGGCTCCCTCATTCCATCACACCATTCGAATTTCCTCTTCCTCCCTCTCTTCTCTCTTTTCTTTGCTTGAGGACAAGCAAACCTCTAAGTTTGGTGTGCTTTTCCGTGATCACTAAGCCAAGATTCATCAATATCATGGCTCCTAAGGGAAAACAAACCAATCTAAGAGGCAAGAAAGAGAATAATCCAAAGAATCTTTGGAATCAAGAGAAGTTCTTAACTAAAGAACATGAAGACCATTATCACAAAATAATGGGTCTGAGGTCAGTGATCCCGGAAGTAAGATTTGATCTAAAAGAAGATGAATATCCGGGGATCCAAGAGCAAATTCGAAACAGAGGTTGGGAAGTTCTAACCAATCCTGAGACAAAGGTTGGAAGGAACATGGTTCAGGAATTCTACTCAAATCTGTGGCTGACAGATAAGCAGAGAATGACTGGAACCGCTTACCATACCTATAGAACCATGGTCAGAGGGAAAGTTATGTACTTCCATCTGGACAAAATAAGAGAAATCTTCAAGTTGCCTCAACTGCAAGATGATCCTGACTCCTTTAATAGGAGAATGGTGAGAGTAGACAAAGGGTTGGATCAAGTTCTAGAGGACATATGCCTCCCCGGAACTAAGTGGATAACCAATTCTAAGGGTGTCCCAAACCAACTCAAGAGGGGAGACCTCAAACCAATTGCAAGAGGTTGGCTAGACTTTATTGGGCGTTCCATATTGCCCACTAGCAACCGTTCTGAGGTCACTATCAAGAGAGCAGTGATGATTCATTGCATTATGCTTGGAAAAGCAGTGGAGGTTCATCATGTGATTGCTTGTGAGATCTACACAATTGCAAATAAAAATTCCACTGAAGCCAAACTGGCGTACCCAAGCTTGATCTCCTTTCTCTGTAAAGAGGCTGGGGTGAAGATGGGAGTAGATGAATTCATACCCATTGAACACCCAATCACCAAGAAGTCAATGGAAGGACAAGTGCAAGACAACTCTATCAAAAGGAGGGCACAGGAGTTCCTCCCTGAATTTCCTGAAATTGGCTACTGGGCCAGCCTAGAGGCATCTATCAACAAGTTGCAAGAGACTATGGAGCAACTTAAGGAAGAACAGCAGAATCAGAACTGCATGCTCTGCAAATTGCTGAAGGAACAAGAGAAGCAGGGGCGTGAAATCCAAGAGATGAAACGCCAAAAGCTCTCCTCTCAAGCTGAGGGAGCATCCACTTCTCAAAATCAAGGTTGTTGAGTTCTAACTCTGTGAAAACCTCTATCATTAGGAGCCTATTTTTGCGTTTTTCTTTTGTTTTCTATTTTTTTTGTTTCATCTTATATTTATTTTCTGAGTCTTGTTCTTAATTCATAATTAATAAAATTTAAAGTTTATGCCTTAAAGCTATTAATGTCCTATGAATCCATCACCTCTCTTAAATGAAAAATGCTTTAATCACAAAAGAACAAAAAGTACATGATTTCGAAATTAATCCTTGAAACTAGTTGAATTAGCTTGATGTGGTGACAATACTTTTTGTTTTCTGAATGAATGCTTGAACAGTGCATATGTCTTTTGAATTTGTTGTTTTGAGAATGTTAAAATTGTTGGCTCTTGAAAGAATGAGGAGAAAGAGAACTGTTATTGAGGATCTGAAAAATCATCAAATTGATTCTTGAAGCAAGAAAAAGCAGTGAATACAAAAAAAAAATTTCGAAAAAAAAAGAAGAAGAGAAGAGAAGAAAAAGAAAAAGAGAAAAATAAAGTTGTGAACCAAGGCAAAAAGAGTGTGCTTAAGAACCTTGGACACCTCTAATTGGGGACTTTAGCAAAGCTGAGTCACAATCTAAAAAGGTTCACCCAATTATGTGTCTGTGGCATGTATGTATCCGGTGGTAATACTGGAAGACAGAGTGCTTTGGGCCACAGCCAAGACTCATACACTAGCTATGTTCAAGAATCATCATACTTAACTAGGAGAATCAATAACACTATCTGAGTTCTGAGTTCTCATAGATGCCAATCATTCTGAACTTCAAAGGATAGAGTGAGATGCCAAAACTGTTCGGAGGCAAAAAGCTACTAGTCACGCTCATCTAATTGGAACTATGTTTCTTTGATATTTTGGAGTCTATAGTATATTCTCTTCTTTTTATCCTATTTTGATTTTCAGTTGCTTGGGGACAAGCAACAATTTAAGTTTGGTGTTGTGATGAGCGGATAATTTGTACGCTTTTTGGCATTGTTTTTAGTATGTTTTTAGTATCTTTTAGTTAGTTTTTAGTATATTTTTATTAGTTTTTAGTTAAAATTCACTTTTCTGGACTTTACTATGAGTTTGTGTGTTTTTCTATGATTTCAGGTATTTTCTGACTGAAATTGAAGGTTCTGAGCAAAAATCTGATTCAGAGACTGAAAAGGACTGCAGATGCTGTTGGATTCTGACCTCCCTGCACTCGAAGTGGATTTTCTGGAGCTACAGAAGCCCAATTGGCGCGCTCTCAACGGCATTGGAAAGTAGACATCCTTGGCTTTCCAGCAATATATGATAGTCCATACTTTGCCCAAGATTTGATGGCCCAAACTGGCGTGGCAATTCGGCCTCAGAAATTCCAGCGTTAAACGCCGGAACTGGCATAAAACTTGGAGTTAAACGCCCAAACTGGCATGAAAGCTGGCGTTTAACTCCAGAAAAGGTCTCTACACGAAAATGCTTCATTGCTCAGCCCAAGCACACACCAAGTGGGCCCGGAAGTGGATTTTTACGTCATTTACTCATTTCTGTACACCCTAGGTTACTAGTTTACTATTAATAGGATCTTTTGACATTGTATCAAGTACCTCATGACATTTTTACACTTTTCTTTGTATACCTTCCACGGCATGAGTCTCTAAACCCCATGGTTGGGGGTGAGGAGCTCTGCTGTGTCTTGATGGATTAATGCAATTACTACTGTTTCTTATTCAATCATGCTTGCTTCCATTCTAAGATATCACTTGTTCTTAACCCGGATGAATGTGATGATCTGTGACACTCATCATATTCTCAACTATGAACATGTGCTTGACAACCACCTCCGTTCTACCTTAGATTGAGTAGATATCTCTTGGGTTCCTTAACAAGAATCTTCGTGGTATAAGCTAGAACTGATGGCAGCATTCAAGAGAATCCGGAAGGTCTAAACCTTGTCTGTGGTATTCTGAGTAGGATTCAATGACTGAATGACTGTGACGAGCTTCAAACTCCTGAAGGCGGGGCATTAGTGACAGACGCAAAAGAATCACTGGATTCTATTCCGGCCTGATTGAGAACCGACAGATGGATAGCCGTGCCGTGACAGGGTGCGTTGAACATTTCCAATGAGAGGATGGGAGGTAGCCATTGACAACGGTGAAACCCTACATACAGCTTGCCATGGAAGGAGACTTGCGTGTTTGATGAAGAAGACAGTAGGAAAGCAAAGATTCAGAAGATGGAGCATCTCCAAAACCTCAACCTATTCTCCATTACTGCTGAACAAGTAATAATTTCATGATCTTTCGCTTTTCACAATCAATCCTGATAATTTCTGATATCCTGACTAAGATTTACAAGGTAACCATAGCTTGCTTCAAGCCGACAATCTCCGTGGGATCGACCCTTGCTCACGCAAGGTATTACTTGGACGACCCAGTGCACTTGCTGGTTAGTTGTGCGGGATTGCAAAAGTGTTATTGCAATTTCGTGCACCATGGCCAACAACCAATATTTCTTTGCTCATCAAAGACAACGCCAACCATCACAGAGAAGAGGAGTAATGGAGTTGGAAGGAGTTGATTCTATTTTAGCTCAAAACAAGATGATGCAGCAGCAGATTCAACAACAGTTTGAGCAAATGGCCAAAAGGATTGATGGCTTGCAAGTGGCAGCAGTGAGCACCACAAGCCAACCTCCAACCACTTGGGTGCAAAGTGAAGAAACTCAAGAAGAGCAACAGCAAGAGCAAGTCCAATACATGCACAACCAAAATCCTGGAACAAATGAAGTCTATGGTGACACTTACAATCCATCTTGGAAGAACCATCCCAATCTCAGATGGGGAGACAACCATAATCAAAACCAACAACCATGGCAAAGAAACACAAGTCAGAACAATTGGAAAAACACAAACAACCCCCAGCCAAACACTAGTCAAAATACATACAGAAAACAACAAAACAACTACCCAAATTCTAACCAATACCCACCCAATAACCACCCAACTAACCAAAACACTTATCATCATCCATCAACACCCCAAAATCAACCCATCTCACAAGACTCACAGAGAATCACCAATCTAGAGCTGCTCATGGAGAAACTGATGAAGAACCAAGAATTGACAACAAAGAACCAAGAAGCCTCCATGAAGAACCTAGAGAGGCAGATTGGACAAATCTCCAAGAAGATTTCTGTTGAAAAACCATCAAGTTCACTACCTAGTGACACCATTCCAAACCCAAAGGAAGAATGCAAGGTCGTGCAACTAAGAAGTGAAAAAGTGTTAACAGATGGTAACCAAGGGGCAACCAAGCATAATGACACTGAGCCAACAAAGAATGATAAAGCCATCAACAAGGACATGATGACCAAGAATGTCCCAGAAAAACTCACAGAGGAAGACAACAAACCACAGAATTTGAAGAAAGGAAAGAAGATCCTGGAAGAACCAATTCCAAAACAACATCAAGTGGAGAAGAGCTCAACACCACCAGTGCCTTATCCACAGAGATTTCACAAGGAAACAAAGGATCAGCATTTCCACAAATTTCTTGAGACTTTCAAGAAGTTGGAGATCAACATACCTTTAGCTGAAGTATTGGAGCAAATGCCTTTATATGCCAAGTTCTTAAAGGAGCTCATTAACAAGAAGAGACAGTGGAATGAAAAGGAGACTGTAATGCTCAGTGAAGAATGCAGTGCACTCATTAAAAAGGGACTCCCTCCCAAGCTTGAAGACCCTGGAGGTTTCTTCTTACCATGCACTATTGGAAACCTATTCATTAACAAAGGGATGTGCGATCTAGGAGCAAGCATAAATCTAATCCCATATTCTCTAGTGAAAAAGCTTGGCATAGAGGAGGTGAAACCAACACAGATGTCCTTGGAATTGGTGGACCAATCAGTATTATATCCTAAGGGGCTGATTGAGAACCTTTTAGTTAAGGTTGGCAAGTTCATCTATCCGGCAGATTTTGTGATCCTGGGTTCTTCAGAAAATGGAAGTGACTCCATAATACTTGGTCGACCATTTCTGGCCACTGCTAGAGCCATTGTGGATATAGAGCAAGGAGAGTTAACCCTCAGGATGCATGAGGAGAGCATCATCCTGAAAGTCTTTCCAGAATTACAAAGGGATGAAGAAACAAGCAAAATGAGTAATGATCTCCTCCCAAGGCAATCAACTGACAAGGCAGCAGAACAGAAAAACAAGCAGATGCAAGAAGAAAAAGGAATTCAAAAGGAAGCAGGGGTGATAAACAAAAAGGAAGGTATCACAACTCAAGTCACTGTCAAAGGAAGCATATCAACAAGGAGGAAAAAGAAGAAAAACAAGAAAAAGGCCTACAAGGGGTGGAAGAACAAGAAAATCCCAACTGAAGGATTTTCTAAAGGTGATAAAGTGCAACTAGTATATCAACAGCAGGGAGCAGAAGATTATTACACTGTCAACCAAATACTTTCTCTTGAGCATATGGAAATTGAGCATCAAGGCACACAGAGAAAGCTGACAGTGAGAGGTGACAAGTTGAGACATCACCAACATCAACCACCCTAAAGGGAGTTCAATGTCAAGCTAATGACAATAAAAGAGCGCTTCATGGGAGGCAACCCATGGTTTAAGATATTCTGTCTTCTCTTTCATTTAATAAGCTATGATTCCTCTGAGTATGATTTTGAACTTTCATGCCTAATGACTGCATACATTGTTTTAAAGCACATGTCAAACTTTTAAGTTTGGTGTCCCTTAAGGCACACTTAATTTTTGCTTTTCAAAAAGAAAGGGAGTCATTCTTAGAACATATGCATAATTCTTTTAATGAAGCATATGACCAAACACTAAGTTTGGTGTTTGCATATGTAACAATGATTCAGAAGATCATTTCCCAATCATGGATTCAAAACCATACACAAAGGGATCATGCATCAATCTTTTAAAATGCATCAATTGTGAAGATTGGTTTGCAATTGCTGAGCCATCCCCTCAATAAAAGATAAGTTTGGTGTTCACCAACTTTTAGCATCTTTAATTAAGGGACACAATTGACCATAAAAATATTTTTAAATAATAATAAACAAAACAAAACAATTCTTTAAATACAAATTAATTGCCAACGGCCATATTGATAATCTAAGGCTAGCCATCTTGATTCTTGCAGGAGAAAAAGATTAAGATAAAAGCTAGGAGAGGTCACGGCTAGGGGAAGTTATGTGAGGGAGGTCACATGTGCCTAGGAGAACGCGCTCATGGGGAACAAAATTTGCATGCATGCAACATTGAACACCGAGATACATGCAGCCAATGGAAGAAGGATCCTCGTCAAAGCCTCAACAACACATGCAAGCCGTCCATCTCATGTATTTCTTGGATGAGCAACTCAATCTCAGCCCTTCACGAGCACTTACGGTTCCTTCTTCATTCATTCATTGTGGTTTTGTTGAGAAGCTTGAAGACTTGGCCTATTAATAGCCGTTGCACCAAACGGTTTACACACTCATTCAATCTACCCTCATATGAGAATCATAATCCTCTTTGCTCCTAAAACCAACATCATCTCCTTGTCTCACAACAAAACCGAACAAAAACTCATCCCAAACACAACACGAACTTCTTCTTTTCTCACTTCTTTGTTCTTTTCACCTCAACCTCAATGGCCTCCTCAAGTTCAAAAAGAAGGCCGGGAAAAGAACCTATGGTAGCCGAACCTCCATCCTTTGATGCAACCAAGTTTAGATCCCAATTCCATGAAGGGAGATATCATAGGATCATGGAGGCAAAGAATGTCATCTATGAGAAAGGTCTTGATTTAAGGGAAGGAGAATACCCCATCATGAGGCAAATTACTAGAGAAAGAAGGTGGGAACTCTTGTGTGCTCCTCTAACTGACATTAGTGCAGTTATGATTAGGGAGTTCTATGCAAATGCTGTGAAGGAAAACAAAGATAGTGCTCCTTACACAAGTTATGTCAGAGGAGTTGAAGTGAACTTCAGTCCTGCAGCCATCACAAGAGCCCTCAAGTTGAGAACCATAACCTATGCAGAGCCTAGTTATGAGGCTAGATTGCAAATGGAAAATAATCCTGATGAGATATTGCAGGGGTTATGTGTGGAGAATACTGATTGGGAAAGAGATTCAAAGGGAGTTCCAAGTCACATAAGGGGGATAAATCTCACTCCTGTGCCTAAGGGATGGTATGAAATAGTGAGGAGATCTATCCTTCCTACTGGAAACGCCTCTTGGGTCACAATCAAACGAGCACTCTTGACATACTGCATCTTGCATGGAGGTGAGATCAACCTCGCACAACTCATAGCTGACAGTATTCAAGAAATGGCCGATAGCACAAGCAAATCAAAGGGTCTTGGACATCCAAGTACCATCCTCATGCTATGTGACAAAGCAGGAGTGATTTTTGAAGATGAGGATACAATAAAAGTGAAGAAAGGGAAATGGATTACCAAGAAGAGCATGGAGGGAACGAATGAAGAAGAAAATCAAGAAGGGGTGGTAACTCCCAAACAAAGGAAATCACAAAGAGAGGAAGGATGAAATCAAGCTCATGATGCCATAGACATGAGCCAGTTACAAAGATCAATTGAAGAATTATCTCAGCAACTCATGCAGGCTCAACAAGGCCAAAATCAAGGGGGCCCAGCGCAATATCTAGAGCCCCATCCAGAATTTATGGAGCAATTTTTGAAAGAAAAAGAGGAACGAGAAGCTTGGCAGCATCAAATGGAGGAGAAACAAGAGAAATGGCAACAACAAATGATGACTCAGCAGCAAGAATTTCAAGCACAGATTCTTGAAGGACAAAAGGAGCAATACAAAGAATTCAAAGAATCATATGATAAGCTGTATTTTAGTCAAGCTAAAGCAGGGGAATATAGTCACAACCTATATCAATGGAAGAATGTTCATCATACCATGGGAGAAGTTAGACACGTACAAAGAATGGAGAATGATGAAAACATGCAAGCAAGGTTGGAGTACTTGACCCACAATTTGCCAACACTCAATCCTGAGATCAAGCCATTTGAGCAATGCCCTGAATTTTTAGCCAAGCAACAAGCAAGATCTCATCAATATACTGAGTCCACCTTTAAAAGATTGGAAGATGTTGGGCTCTCAGGACTCTTAGATTCTGTTTGGGGAAGAAGATGTCCTGGTGAAGAGATCAGAGATTATTCCAAGACAGGGAAGAGAAAGAAGAAGAAGGGAGAATCAAGCAGCAGCCATGACCATTAGAAGGTGGCAAAGTTCTTTCATACTTCCTCTTTCATATCTCTAATAAGGAGATGCATGTCTGAAACATGATATGCCTCCATCATTTATTTCTTTTACTTCATGCAATTCTTGTTCTTTGTTTTTCATTTTAGTTAGTTAATAAATAGCTAGAAAAATGCTAATCTGCATAATGCTTGTTATCCATCACTTAGCTTTAAATTTTATCTTGTTTCCCATATGCTTGAATAAAAGAGCTTTGGTTTGAATTGAAAAGTGAAATATCCAATGTTGTATAAGTATGAATAGAAGTTGGTGGTGGTATATGTGTTTGATTAAGTGCATAACTCATGAAATAATTGTTGCATAATATCATTCTAATTCAATTGTGAGTTAGCTTGCTGTTACAAAGACTCTTATCAATAATGAAAAAGCCCTTGGTAACAAAAACAGAAAGAAAAGGGAAAGAAAAAGCCAAAATGGCAAGAAAAACAAAGAATAAAGGTTGGACACCAATAGCTTGGACCCTAGGACATATGCCTGTGGTGTTCTTGTACTAAGATCTGCTTGGATGAGTAAATTCTAAGGGGTATTTTAAAACCCGGTCACTTAGATCAACTGATTTGGGATGGCCAATTGAAAATCCACAATAAAGAGCAACTTAGATACAAAACATTTAGTTATCCAAAGAGATGCTGGGCATCAATGATCATAGGAAGAATTAGTGAGCTAAGTGTCTGTGGTGGAGAGATGTTGAGTAAAAGAAAGAAACAAATAAAGCCAAAGGCTAATACTGCAACATTTGACACCAAACCTCTAAAAGAATAATAAGTTTGTTAAGCATTGTAAGCCAAGAAAAGTTAACAAGGGAGTAATTAAAAAGTGAGTCTTCTAACAGCAAGTTTAGCAAGCCTTTGAGGAAAGATGTGTATTATGCAGCAGCAACAATAAGTGAGTTGTCATTGTCTGCATAAAGACCCCATAAATCAAGTTCTGCTATATGCCTAATAAGGATATGTGTTCTTTTCTTATTCATGCCATTTACTCTTATTTTTGATGCTTGCTTGGGGACAAGCAAGATTTAAGTTTGGGGTTGTGATGACAAGTCATCATATACCCATTTTTCAAGCTAATTTCACTTGTTTTGTTAGCATTTATGCACTTTCTTGCATCCTAAGTAAGTGATTTGGAGTGAAAATGCACAACTTCTTTAAATCAAGCAACCACCATGAAATTAATGTTAAATCATGAGGTTTAAGCTAATTTTAATTGAATTTTAATTGATTTATAAGCCTCTTGAATTTAGTGATACTTTGAGCGGTTGTTTTGGTTTATTATAGGTGAAGAAAAGAAAAGAAAAGGAAAAGCGTGACCTAAGAAGTGTAGCCCAAGGAAGGGAAAGTGTGGTCAAAGAGAAAGGAAGTGTGCCGCATGCAAAGGGGAGGCA